>NW_007259550.1:318559-428106 GCF_000164805.1 Carlito syrichta | reverse complement strand
TTTTCCCTCTGAGTTTCCCACAATGCATATGTTGTTTCTCTTGATATTGTCCCATGGGTCTCTTACACTCTGTTCACTTTTCTTCAATCTTTTTCTTTGCATTCTTCTGACTCCATAATTTCCATTGTCCTAGATTCAAGTTTGCTGATTGTTTCTTCTTTCTGCTCAAGTCTGCCTTTGGATTGCTCTAGTAATTTTTTTTTCATTTTAATGATTGTACTTTTCAGTGCCAGATTTCTTTTGGGTTTCTTTTAGGATTTCTATCTCTATATTGATATTTCAAATTGGTTAATACATTAAAAACAATTTTTTTTTAACTTTCTCACATCTTCCCTTGCTTGTTTAAGATAGTTGTGTTAAAGTCTTTGTCTAGTACGTCTACTATTAGGTATTTTTCAGGACCAGTTTCTATTTACTTAATTTTTATCCTGTCTCTGTACCAAGAATAAGCCTGGGGTATAAACTTAATGTTGTCTCAGTTCTTTTCTCCACCTGTGCCTTTTCCTTGGAATGTGCAGACACTTTCTAATTTTCCCCATATCTGCCATTGCTTTTGAATGTTCTAGTCTTTAATGTCTTGTTTCCAAAGAAAGAAAGAGGAATAAAGGGGAGGGACAGAAAGATACTGCCCCTTTAGAATTCCCAGAAGTCCCTTTAGCTAGAAGAGGCAGGGTTTGCCACCATGGGCAAAGAGGCACAACAACGACCACCTGCCTCTTTGTCTAAACCACTATGATCATAAGCAGCAATCAGTAATTAGAGTGCAGCTTCTGATATTTGACAGATAGGGTTCTTTTTGCCCACACTGCCTCCCATAACCTGTGTGCAACTACTCTAGAAATATACACAGTTGCCTACCATAGGTATGATGGATGCTAGCTGCTATGGTGATAAGAACTGCAATTGTCCAAAATTAACCACAATTTACTACCAACACTTCCCTTGGAAGTACGCTGTAGAGTTCCAAATAGCCATACCAGACAGACTCTGCCAGCATAACCGTTATCGAGGTGGAAAGGTAACTCCTGGTATTTCCTATCATGCCATCTTCCCAGAATCCTCTTGAACTCATTGAACTTAAAATGAAAGAAAACATGCTTCTCGTTCAAGATTGTAAACTGAAAACCTAAATATACCTCATGTTTCTCATGAAGAACATTAGGATGAAAAATACACAAGAAAAAACAAACATAAAGATAATAGGTATGGGGATCAATATCAGATAAGGGATGTTAACAAATTTCAGAAAGTTATAACATAGGTGAAAAAGTAAGTCAAGGTCTTGCCACACTTTTCTGTAATGGGTCAGATAGTAAATATTTAGACTTGCAGACTATATGGTCTCAGTCATAAATACTCAATTATGCTATTATACCATAATACAGGCATGTATACTGCCTTTAAAAAAGTGGATGTGGTTGTGTTCCAATAAAACTTCACAAAACAAGAAGCTGGCCCGTGGCTGTAGTTTGTAAACAACCACAATTAAGGAACAGCTCATCAACTGCCGTACTAGCTGCTCTATGAACTTAAACTGTAGATTCTAGGCTTCAAGTTAACAAGTAAAGCAAAAGAAATGTTGGAAATAAAGATAGAATGATCAAACAAAAGCCTTAATATGAAACAACTGTGCCAGTTACCCCTTCCTTCATCTTTAGTCCACACAAAAGCAAGCAACTCAGTTTTAATCCCCAAGGAGAAAAATTCAAAGGTGTTTCTCTCAACAAACCATGTGATTTCTAGAGTGGGTGTTGATAACTTAAATAAAGCCCTCATCTTCTGGTATTTGTGCCATGCTTATCTTGAGTTCAAGTCTGATCTGTCAGTTACCCTCTCAACCAATATGATCAGACTTTCCACACATGAGAAAGGCCCATTGTACAACAGACAAAATTATTCAATAAACAAAATTCATAACATTCCCCCTGCTGTTCATTCTTAAATATAAATAAACAAACAAGGATCATCATACATGTGAGAAAATCCTATAGACTGAATAAGAACAACCAATTAATCCTTAAATAAATAAATAATACAAGATAATACAGGAAATTAAAATAATCTTTTAAAAAAGAATTCAGTATGTTCCTAGAGATTTGAAATGATATTGGTACATCAAAAACATAAAAAATAAAAGAAAAATCAGAGAGCATAAAAGAGTTTTCAAAATTAAAAAGACAATTTAAAAAATTCAATAGAGTGGCAAGATGATAAAATTAAATAGCAACATCAGAAAATAATTAGAGAAGGGGAGAAAATAAGATGTACCATCAGTGAAGAATTGTATGTGTCAAGCACTTCTGTAAACCTGTAGATGATTAAGTGAGTTAATACATGCAAGTTGTTTACAATACCACTTGAACATATTACCAATTTATGGATAAGCAAGCAGTCACCCATTGGTTTAAGGCATAGGAAGAAGCATATCTTAGATTCAAATACAGTGAGTTTGGCACCAAAATTCTTGCTCTTTACTACTATTATAAAAATGTGAAACACATGAGAGATCATATGAGATAGAGGGAAGAAATTGGAAGGCATAACACTAAACCACACTTGGAAGTTATTCTAGTTAAAGTAGACTGTTAAAAATTGAGGAGAGGAAATTACCACTGAAATAAAGAAAAATTTTCTGAAGTGTAGAAGAAAACGTATTTTCAGGTTTAAAGGGCCTAAGAAGTGCTAAGAAGATGATGACAAATGTCCTCGATGTAGAAAAATTCTCACTAATTTGAAACTTCTAGGAAAATAAGAAAATCCTCTAAATAGTCCATAAAGAAAAAACATACCAAGTAAATAAACAAGTTACCTATAAAAGAATCAAACAAATAATAGAATTTTAAATCTGTTTTTCTTGGTGTTAAAGGAAAATGAAGAAAGGCCTTCAGAGCTACAAGAAATGTTTCAATCCCAGAAATCTTGACAAAACTATCAATCAAATGTGACAGCAGAACACAATTTCTTTTAAATATATAGAAACTCTGAAAATTTACCTTAAGCTTTTCGGAGACATTCAGCAAAACAAATAATACAAAAAAAAGAGAAAAAATAAAATTTCAGAAAATAGGGGTCTAACCCAGAGGGACAGTCAAGGAAATTCTCAAGATGACAGCTATGTGGCAGACCTAGAGAACATTCAATTCTCAGTGACACACAAAGACAAAGTGTTTTTGAAATAATGTCTCTAAAGGAAAGAAAACAAAAAATAAAATTCTAGAACAAAGAACATAATTAAGATTATAGATTAATTTGAGAATATGCTAAAGGCACATCATTCTTTTTGGCCAACAATAAGCAAAAACAAAAGGCAACAAGAAAATTCTAAAAACAAAGAAAGAAACGAATGTGATTGTTATAACTCAAACATGAAGTGTCTTCAACTTTTCAAACATGTTGACTTTCTTGTAATTTTTATGCTATTGATTTCCATCAAAATGTCATTTTTATCAGAGAGTATACTGTAAATGACTACAGTCATTTGATATTGATGAGATTTATTTTTTGATCCATTTATGGTCAATTTTTATGTCTTAAGTATATAAACTTTGGGACTCCTGCATCAACTAGAAATGGACTTACAGATGTCTCCATCTTTGATGAGCCAAGTCATTGACCTATGATCTTTGCTATCTCCGTGCAGCTATCAAAACACAGTTTGGCTCAATAGCTCATTTACTAGATTAAAACAATATCCCTAGGTCAAAGAAGCTTTATGTGCTAGCCTAATTGTTCTAGGTTCTCATGTTCGCCAAGATTTTGGCTCAGTATTTTCTTAATATATTCTTAGTCCTTTCACGCTTTTAAGATTTTTTTTTTTTTTTTTTTACATATATCTCAACTAACATTTTGGTTGTCCTCAGAAGGATGAATGCTCACAATTACCCCATCAACCTTTTCCTAAAACTTAACGTATTTGTGCTTCATTGCTGGTATTTCCTGTTATTCAATAACATTCCCTCTGTTCAGACAGTTATTATAATATTCTATGCTCACATCTCAGGGAAGGAATTAACAGCATAATGCAAAGAATTAAAAAGTATGTTTACTTTTGCATTTTAACTTTGATAAGAACAAATAAGCACTAGGTTTTGTAGATTATCTATTTAAAACTAAAATTGTTTACTCATAGTCCCTCAACTGGGAAAAAGAAGTAGGACAATGGGAAAGATAAAAAGTGACATTCTAGTCAATGTCCTCCTAAAAGGAGCCTTTTCTCTGAAACCTGCATAACCTTTCCTTCTGACTAAAGCAAATCCCCAAATTACAAAAATAAGAAGGTGGTATAGGGAAACCAGGAACTTCACATAGGTTTCCAACCAAATAGAACCTAGTAAAAGCAGTAAGATTATAGTGTCCCACCCCTAAACACAAAGATAAAATGCAGTGACAAAGAGCAGAGGAGACAGTTTCCCACAGTCCTCATGTAATCAAGTTTTGTGTTTTTGGCAGTCAAATGAGGTCCAAGGCTCTTGATATTAATATTTCAAAAATGTAAGTAGGACTTTAGTGACCTATAAACCCAAAGTGACCTATAAACCCAAAGTGAACTGAAAGAAAAATAAATGATTCCCTGCCACCCAAAGGGTAAACAAAGTTACTTTCAGAGACCTGGGCTTGCAAAGATCTTATGAAAATAAAAGACAATAGGGCGGTCATCAGCAAGAACTGACGACCAAGGAATAGATGCAATCATATTCCTCTCAACCAGGGCCCTGGTTGAGGGACACAGTTCAACTCATAACAATTACCATTCCTCATTTTAACCCCAACCCTTACTACTGCTTCAGCTCTGGTCTCCACATTAGAAGTGAGACAAGGACATCAACTTGACACATTCTTTTAGTAATGGAAAAGGCTGAAATTAAAAGTTTGAAGTTTTCATTTTTAAAGCCATGCACAACATACCCAAGACAAATGTCTATAATTATTCCATGTACCATTTTCTGCCCCTTGACAATTGTTCAAAAACAAAAAATAGGTATATTTGGAGGCTTCATAGCGTTAAGATTGCTTAAATATTCAATTTAAGTTGCAGAGAATCAGTTGACTACTCTCCTTCTACATCAAAAACATTTTTAGAAACTACAGAAGACAAACACATTTCTTTGGTCCTGATTTTTTTTTTTTTTTTTTTTTTTTGAGTCAGAGTCTCATTCTGTCGCCCAGGCTGGAGTGCAGTGGCACACTCCCGGTCACCGCAGCCTCGACCTGCAGGGCTCGGCAACCCTTCCCCCTCAGCCTTCCAAGTAGACGGAATTACAGGCATGCACTACCATGCCCAGCTGATTTTTCGATTTATTATAGAGATGAGGTCTCACCAAGTTGCCCAGGCTGGTTTCGAATCCCTGGGCTCAGGCAATCCACTCACCTCAGCTTTCCAAAGTGCTGGGATGACAGGCGAGCCACCTCACCTGGCCTGATTCTGTCGTTTGTTTCCATGAGGAAAACAAACAAACAAAAACAAATCAAAAAACCATCTAGAGTTAACAAGAATTAGTATTTGGCTAAGTAATAGAAGAATGGTGCTGGCTATTAAAGATAGCGAAGAGAAGACTGGGGGGGCGGGGGGAGAGAGAGAGAGAGATCAGGAGGCCTTAGTATGTCAATCGACAGGCTTCACTGGAATTAGAAGGAAATTCATTACTCAGCTACTTCCTGAAAATGAAACTTGGTTAATTTCTTTTTGGCAAAATACCCTATATTAACAGCTGAATGCCTAGCATTTACATAAAGAGAAACAAACTCTTCAAAATGTTGCATTTTTTACTTCTATCAGTTTCACCTGTAAGCAATGCAATTTTATTTGTATTTTCAAACATAAAATAAGAATCCTGACTACTTAATACTTTGTATTTCCTTTACAGCATCTATCACAAATCCTAGCACAGAGTAGAAATTTAATAAATCATTTAAATAAATGTATATATGCATGAAATAATTGTTCATCATTTAAAATTTTGACCCTTAGGTCTGCATTCTAAATATTCTGCACTGAATTTATCAACCACTTCTACTTTTGAGACTATTAAATTTTCTCTCCCATTTCAGTTTTATTGTCTTTTAATGAATATTAAAGATTTTATAAAAAGGGAAAAAAATGAATAAAACAATTCAAATTGAGGAGGAAAAAGACCAAGAAATAAGGAAGGTATACTTTGAATGTGCTATGACTCAAAAAATACATACTCTGTACACAGCAGAAATACCATTAAATACTTTAGTTTTTTAAACATACAGGCCTAGATAAAGTATTTGCAATCTTGAAGAACTGTACTTGTGAAGAAGCATGCTTACAAAATAGATCAGCCTATGGCCTTTTGTATAAACATTAATTCAACAACCAACAACTTATACTTCCCAAGCTTCTAGGACTATATTTCTCTCACAGCGTCTCTAGAAAATTGTTTCTAGAACAGTAACAGTGGACCAATATCTCAGGCTCTAAGATGTTTTAGGTCAGGTGTCAGCTAGGTATATTCCCTGGGCCAAATCCAGCAGCTGCTCATTTTTGTCAATAAAGTTTTACTGGAAAACGGCCACATTTGTCTATTTCTGTATTGTCTGTGGCTGCTTTTGTGGTACAAGAGCAGAACTAGTAACTGGGACAGAGACTGTGTGGGCTTTGAAGCCCCAAGTACATACCAGCCATTTTCAGAAAAGGTTTGCTGACCTCTGTTGCAGACAACAGCAGATGCACCACACTGATTTTTTTCTCTTTGTAGATAAGTCCAATCACAAAATAATTTTGCTGAAATGTTTGTTCTTCTGAAACATACGTGGACATGCAAAAAATTTAAATTAGTTTTGATTAAATTGTGGTGGGTGTGACTTATTTCCCTGATGGAATGTAGCTTGTCCTAGCTGCCCTCTAGAAAATGAAATAAGGTTCTACCAAGGCAGGAGTACAACTTTATTAGAGGTCTCCAGTTCCATTCAAAAGAATCTTTTCTAGAAACATGCTTGCCTTTGACAGTCATGTCTAGGCTCTCATAGCAAACAGAAGCATCATTATACAAAAAATTCAGTTACAGTAGATGTATTTTACCCCAGCCCAAGTTGAAAACCAGAGTTGTGAACGCATGTCTTTGCCCTTTTCTTTTTCTTCCACTCATTTAGCTTGTTCTTTATCATGTTCCAGCTATTAATGCCAAATGTCCCCATGTTTCTTATAAAGTACTCTCATATATCCACTTCAGAGTTAAACATTAATTTAGTCTCTCGTTCCCTTATTAATGGGTATGCTTTCTACCAGCCTATCTTCTTCCTACACATAGGCAGGAAAAGAATTCTTTCTTTTTTTAGAAGCATTTTTTAAAGCCACAAAGTTGAAATCAATCCACTCACTCAACTAACCTCAAATAATCCTTTATTGTAGGCTACATGGATAGATTTATGATTCGTTTGTCCATGGATCCCTGCAAAACTGGTTGTCTCCCTTTTAATGGAGCTGTAACCAGTCGTTTTAGTACTGGGGAGAATTTCAGACAACTTTCACATCAGTGTTGTTTCTTTACTCCCTTAAATGCTTGTTTCGAAAATTACTTTCCTATTTACGTTAAGTTTAAAAAAAAAAAAAAAAAGGTTGCTAGTATTTCCCTTCCCCACTCTCACTCTAGAAGAGAGTCCCTTCAAGACCCATTGTATGAGGAGGGTGAGGGCAATTTCAGGGACAGTGAACAGAACGGAGATGCTGTGAACGTTGGAGGTCTGAGCAGTTCAGCTTGGGGAGCAGTTTGAGCATGAGACTGGAGAAAAGTGGGACAGGTGTCCATCGTGTTACACATAGGACAGGGTAAAAGGCATGGTCGTCGGCCTGAGCTGTAGACGACGGGGAGTACAGTGGTGAGAAGTATCTTTGGGATTTTTGGAATAGCAGGACTCGGTAGACAAATGGCAAGGACTGGACTTTCAAGTTCCAAAGGAAGAGACCTCTGGGATAAAGGTGGTGAATACCACCGACAAAGGATTTAGTCCCTTTCCAACTTTTCTAGCACCAAAGAAGCAAAAGAACTCGTAAAATCCTGTATAGTCTAGGGAGGAATCCCCCAAGAGGGCCCAGATTGAGTTTCTAGCTAGATGGGGGGGGGGACAAGGAGGCCTTGGGGTAGAGTAATTTAGAAAAGAAACAATAAAGGAATGCTCTGGGCTAAAACTACTTCTTTGCACATTTTGAACCCCAAAGGAGTTAGATTTTAGGTATAAATTGTACCAAGAACGCAATAACCAAATCTCATTTGGCAACAAATAAAAGCTATGCAGTCTAATCGATTTCTAGCTTAGTCACCTAGAAACTTAGATCCAAATACAGTACTCAATAAAAGTAATTACTTTTTTCAGATTTGTGGTGCTTCTTATACTTAAATCTCTTTGTTTCTTCCTCTCATTCATTTGCTTTTTATCCTGGATTGTACTTTTCTGTGGGTTGTTTTGTTTAACTTATAATTTGCCTCAAATCCTGCCAGAAAGCTGAATGTGCACACTAAACAAGGGATTGATTCAAATTCTTTAGTTTCACGTTTCTTTAGAATTAATTTTCTTCTAACTAATCTAATCCCATTATAATAGAGAAAAATGTTATACCCCCAAGGTGCTTCATGTAGCTCTGGTTAAAATACCTTTTCATTGGAATTATTTCTTGTAGTGGAAATGAAATACAAATTTGTTTTTAAATTAAAGTAACTTTGAAAGAACCAAATTGCTCAATTATGTAGAATGGATAAACTAGGTTACAATGACACTATAATTTATCAAATTTATTCATTTGTGTCTACTGCATTTTTAATTTTGAAATATTTCTAAAGAAAAAACTATATAAAATAGACTATGTATGAGAGTTAATAAATAATAACATTTTACTATTTTGTTTCAGCTTCATTTTGGAAAAAAAAAATACAGATACAACTAAGATTTTATCATACCCATCTGTTTCTCTTCCCTCCCTGTTTTCTTAAAAGCAGGCTTGCTGGGTGCTGTGATATATGCCTGCAATCCCATTACTTGGGAGGCCGAGGTGGGAGGATTGCTTGAGTCCAGGAGTTTGAGACCAGCTTAGACAACAAAGTAAAACCTTGTCTCTACAAACAAATTTTTAAAATAGCCAGGAGTAGTGGTGTATCCCTATCGTCCCAGCTACTTAGGAGGCTGTGCAGCCTGGGCAACAGAGTGAGACCCTGACTCAAAAAAATAAAATTAAATTAAATTAAAAAAAAAAAAAAAATATATATATATATATATATAGAGAGAGAGAGAGAGAGAGAGAGAGAGAGACTATTCCAAAAGTTGTGTGTGGTTAATTTTATATGTAATTTTATTACACATATAGATTCATGTATCCATCACCACGGTCGATACAACACTGTTCTATTATACAGGGACCCCTTATATTTCAGTTTCTAAAATCTGGGACTGTAATCTATTCTTCATTCTATAGTTTTATTTCAAGAACACTATATAAATGGAATCATACAGTATGTAACCCTTTGGGACTGGATGTTTTCACCAGCTTGCCTTCCTATAAGTTTCATGTACATATAAGTTTCATGCACATAGTTTGGATTTCATATTGATTTATTTATTGTGTTTTTGAATGTATCACTTTGTGTAATGTTCTTAGTGGTTTCTCTGGAATAAAATCACAGTCTACTGGTACCAACTATCAATACTTTAGCCCTGGAAATTTTACTTCCATTTGGGTTATTTTGCCCTACCCACTTTTAAATATCATTACCCTGAGTACTAGGCAGTATTATAATTTTTTGTTTCAATAATTCAACATGATTTAGAAAAATCATGAGAAAAAAAATCATTTTTTACCTTATATTTCTGTTCTTTTTCTTTCTTCATAAAGTTCCAATGTTTCTTCTTTTATCATTTCCTTTCTTTTGAAAATATCCTTTAACCATTCTTTAAGAGTATATCTACTGATGTAAAATTCTCTTAGTGCCTTTGATAGATTATAGGACTGGGCAAAGAATATACAAGATGAGCATGGAGTGTCTTTTAGTGACAGAATTTAAGGAAGTACTCAAAAAATCTACAGTGATAAAGGTCTGTCAAAAGCACATAGGAGTCAATTTGAGCAAATAAATCAACAATGTAGTATTGGATTATAACACAAAGTATAAAATAAATATTCCTGGGATCATATTGATATAAATGAATGACTAAATAAATAAGTAAATGAATAAATGAATGAGAAAAGAAAAATCTTTCATCCAGAAGAATTCCAAATAATTTATATAGATACTCCAATCTCAAGGAGGAAAACATTACTCTTCACCCTTTAACATGGGCTGTGGACAGTGTTTCCCTCTTAAGAAATAAAATGTGGAAAGAAGAATAAAGAATAACTTTGCAGTGGAGAAGCCTAATACTACCTAACCTGGTGATCAAGATAAACATCATCAGTGAAAAGTCATACTTGGGAAGATGTGATGTGATAAGAATGGTATTTCACCTCTGGAGTCTTCCTCTCTAAAAGCCATGACCTCTATCTAGTCATAAGAAAAAACATCAGGCAAAACCCAGTTGAGGGAGATTCTACAAAACACCTGAAAATATCTGACTCAGTCTTCTCCAAGATATCAAGAACATCAAATCAAGGAAAGTCCAAAATATTGTGATAGGCAAGATGAGTTGAAGGAGAAATGATGGCAAAATCTAATGCAATATCCTGGATAGGATCCTGGAACAGAAAAGGGCATTTGGTAAAAACTAACAAAATCTTGATGGAAGATAAACTTTGCTTATGAGGCATATAGGAGCTCTACTGGTTTTAAAATGTTTCTATACATTTAAAACCTTTCTAAAATAAAAAAAGTTTAAAAGTTGTGCTTTTGGTTACAGTAATAGGTCTGAATGATTCTGAGGACTAGCAATGATCTGTTCCTTTGGTCAGAACCAGCATAAGAACTCAAGTCAATGAAAAATTATTTCTGAATCAGAACTCAGAACTCAAGATTGATACTTTTTCCCCCTAAGGAAATAAAGATCATTTACCCTAGATTGAGTTATTTTGAAGATGTGGTAATAGGAGTAAAAACTGATGTTTTTTTAAAACTGCTAAAGCAGGAAAAAAATAATAAGATTAATTCTAAATTTAAAAGAGTTAATTGTGATTTAAATACATTCTTGTAATAGAGATGGCATGAGAACACAGCCTAAAAATACCACCAGGAAAAAGAAATTGAAATCAGAGAATTCTGCCTTAATAGAAAGATCTGGAGAATAAAGCTTTTCTTATCTTCTTGCTAACCTTAATGGTAAAGTAATTCCATCACCATTGCCTTATAAATAAATATTACAGAGAAGTTAAACTAAACAAAACTTTCGATAGCCAGGTGACAACTGTTAGGTCAAGACAAGCATTGAAAATATGCTGAAAGGACTCAATATTTGCTCTCGTTCAATGAACAAAATCAGATTTCTGCATGTCGAGCTCATAAACTGTGCCACAACCAGTCATCAAATTCACAAACAAATTCTTCTTGCTAGACCATTCCATAGCTGGGGGTGAAAAAAAAAGCCACTTAGCACTTAAAATACAAACCACTTTCTAAGAGCCAATATTCAAACTATACTTAGCTATCAATCGCTATCTATCATTTTGATTTATCTACCAACCGTTATGTTTCTTACAGAACTTTCTTGAGTACCAAGACTAAGTATGTTCACTTTCATTTGTGTTTATATTAATAGCAATTATTTTGTTTTTGTTCCCATTAATGTAGCAATGTTGAGTCTTGATGGTCAAAGGTATTACAAAAGAAGGTAGTGAACTGAAATTTACAACGAGATACATGAGAGTGACTCATGGAATAATGATGCTCTAGCTGTGTAAACAAGTTGACTCAGAGATGGACAATCCTTAGAGATTTCTCTGGAATCAATTGATTCCCCCTGTGATTCTGCAAATCTTATACATGTCTTTCTTTTATTTTTCTTTTCTTTCCTTTCCTTTCCTTCTCTCCTCCCTCCCTCCCTTCCTTCCTTCCTTCCTTCTTTCTTCTGAAACTGATGTGTAAGTATGTGACACTTGGACATACTTAACATATAAATTGCAGCAGTGGCTGATATATGGGTCTGATCACTAACTAAATTCTAAGCTGAACTTCTCAGGACAGTATCGATAAAGTGACAGTGTTTAGTATATCAATAGGTTCTGAGAATCCAGACTTTAAAGGTGTATTTCATGTTGTATTTAGTATCATATATATTTTATTTCCTTCCATTTTCCATTACGTTCTTCTTTTCTTCCTCCCTTTCTTCTCCCTTCATTTCTACCATCTTTCTTTTTTCCTGTGTTTTCTTTAGAAATATTTGTGTGGCTTCCTTAAATATGCTTCAGAAAATATATTTTGCTCAGAATTTTTCTAATTATACATATAGACTAACAGTTTCTCCTGAGAAAAATAATATTTATAAAACAACTCAGTAAATGGTTTTTTGAGGTTTTTTTTTTTTTTTTGAGTTGGTGTCTCACTCTGTCTCCCAGACTGGAGTGCAGTGGCCGCTCCCGGCCACCGCAGCCTCAACCTGCTGGGCTTCGGCGATCCTTCCACCTCAGCCTTCTGAGTAGCCAGAACTACAGGCATGTGCTACCACATCTGGCTGATTTTTTGATTTATTGTAGAGATGAGGTCTCGCTGCCCAGGCGGGTCTTGAACCCGCGGGCTCAGGCAATCCACTCACCTCAGCCTCCCAAAGGTGCAGGATTACAGGCTGAGCCACCAAGCTCGGCTAGTAAATGGTTTTAACATAACATTTTCAAACCACGATGAAAAATGGTAAGACAGTAGCAGGAAACTTGTAATCATGAATGATTAAATAGATCACAGAGCTTGGAATAGAGACTCCTATTTGCTAGAAGAAAAGGATACTTGATTTGAGAATCCACAGAGCCAACCCACTGGCAGTGTAAGACCAAGTTACTTTGAAGTAAATTTTTCTTGAATTCATGATTTAGGCCCACATACACATTCGGCCAGAAAGTTAGAATGTTTCTAATTTGGTTCTCTGTAACAGAATAGTCTTAGTCTGGAGAACACTGCAATATATGTGTGTGTAGGAAGCAAAGAAATCCAATCCCTCCTTTGCCAGGAATAGGAAACAGTAAATCTATAAGCATTTTCCAATGTCTTGAAGGTAGTAAGTTCCTTCAAGCCGGACTTCCAAACACAAGTTTGGTTGTTATGAAAAAAATGCAGCATTTCAGTGTTGAAAAAAACCATCTGCTACTCCTCTAGATAATATACTGTCTACCCAGTTTGGAAAGAAAGTTTTTGTTTTTTTCTTCCTCGAGCCTTCTACAAACCACACAGTGAATTCCAAGGCACTAGATTAGATATAATACCCAGTATTGTTAGTACTGGATACTGTATTAAGTAGAACATACTCACCATTTGCCTTTCTATGTTTTTTCATTTTAATTTTTAAAATGTGGGGTACAATTCAGGGTTAGGTATACAAATTTCATTATGCAAGTACCCTTGTTGATGAGGTGCGCCCCCTCCTTCCCCAGGCAGATTCCCACTACTGCCAATCCTTTTCTTATGGTACTATAATTGTTCAAGATTCACTTATGAGTGAGAACCTGTGATACTCAGTTCTTTGTTTCTGATAGATCATTAAGTATTATAGACTCTAAGTCCATTCAAGTTGCTGCGAAGTTCATAATTTTGTTCTTCTTTATGGCTGCATAATATTTCATCATGTATATGTATCACATTTTTTTATCCAGCCCTCTTTTGATGGGCAGCACGGTTTGTTCCACGTTTCTGCTATTGCGAATAATGCTGCAATAAACATGTGTATGAAGGTATCTTTTTCATAGAGTGATTTGAGTTCCTCCGGGTATATTCCTAGTAGGGGGATTGTGGGGTCGTATGGAAAGACAATTTTTAGATCTTTTAGGAATCGTCAAACTGTTTTCCACAGAGTTTTTACTAGTTTATACTCCTACCAACAGTGTAGAAGTGTTCCCTTTTCCCCAGATCCTCTCCAGCATCTGTTGTTTTTTGAGTTATTGATGACGGCTATCCCAACTGGAGTTAGGCGATATCTCAGTGTGGTTTTAATTTGCATTTCTTTCATGACTAGTGAGGCTGAGCATTTTTTCATGTATCTATTGGCTGCTCGTATGTATTCTTTTGAGAATTGTCTATTCATATCTTTTGCTCACTTTGTAATGGAGCGGTTTGTTTTTTTCTTTTCAGCACATTTGAGTTCCTTGTAGATCCTAAATGTTAGGCCTTTGTCAGATATTATATTGGCAAACATTTTTTTTCCATCTGTGGACTGTCTCCTGTTTAGTTGATGGTTTCTTTGGCTTTGCAGAAGCTTGTCAGTTTGATGGGGTCCCACTTGACCATTCACCTTTCAATATGCTTGAACATACAAGACACAGGGCACTGGAGAAGACTAAGCTTCTGTAACCCTTGAGGAAGTGTTGTATGTACATTTGTGTGGGTACAATGTGATTATACTCTTAAAGAGTCAATGAGTTTCCTAATGAAAAGAGAGAGGAAAAAAAAAAAAGAAACTGCTTGAAAGTCATTTATCACAAATGACTTCCAAAACTAAAGGTCTTGTTGAAAGATACAGCCATAACTCACTTGTTCAACTTTTGATTCCTGTGGCAAAGGAAAATGGGGAAGAAAATAAAATGAATCATCCTCAAAGCCAGGTCAACCTCAGAAAATGAGCAAAAAGTGTAGATGACCACCAGAGCCTGCTTCCATTCTATCTGACAAACTCCAGAAATGTTCACAACTGCCACAGTTTGTTAATTGCTACACAAGAGTTATCACATTAATGCAACTCAGATGCCAAGAAGGGTTTAAATGAAGTTAAATGAGTGAAGCACACAGAATGGTTTTCATTGTTCAGGCGTATGGGTAGTCAGCGAGTTGTATAATTGGGCTTACGAATGTTTCCAGCTCATTTAGGCTTTTACTGTATTGTGTGAACTCAACAAACATCTGCCCCCCCCAAAAAAGAAAGAAACATGCAACAGCCCAGATCCAAAGACGCTCAAAGCAAAAACAAAACATATAATTCTTCCTCCCATGCAGACTTGACTTTCTTAGAAACCAAACCAGGCTTTTAAAAATGCATGTGTTTGACTTTTTATTTGCTTTTTTCTAACTGACATTAATTCTAAAGAGTTTTAAGCTCTTAGAAGTCACTCTCTTGCTTTATTGTCTTTTAGGGTTGCTAATTAAATGTGAAGAAACTGACTACAGACATATTTACTACTATTAAATACAACTTTAATAATAAAGCAAAAGATAGATGATTCATGCACCAAGTTTCTATGGACCCTATTTGTTGTTAAATGTAATTTTTTATTGATATGGTAGCTGACATTTGATCCACTGGTGTTCTGGCCTACGGTTAACAACTGGCTGTCCAGTAGAAATGCACACTAGCAGATCTCCCTAGTAAAAGTAAGGCAACTCCCACAGAGCACTGCCTTTCTCCTACACACACACACACACACACACACACACACACACACACACACACATACACACACAGAGTTGATCTCTTTCCGCTCCCTAGCAATCAAGCCTTCTGAACCTAGTTGGAAAACCACTTTAATACAACAGGAGACAAATGGAGGCAAGCAAGCATAAAATAGCACTTTAATTTTTGCAATTCCTCTCCTTGATTCCAGCACCTGTTCCGCTTGCCCTGCCTGGTTTGTCCTTGGATCCTCTGCCTTGATCTCTTTCCTGACACTGGCATCCTTCCAATGTTTTTGCTGCTACATCCGTGGCTCTGAACTATACCAATACTGCCCATTGATCAGGATCAGATTCTCACATGTTATGGCTGATAATCTTTAAGCCAACGATCTAGTGTACAAGTTCACAAATGGTTTCCCTTTCTGTGTAAGGTCATTCAAAGTTCTATTGAAAATCCACTCTAAAAAATATTTAGTGAATCTTTTCTATTGCTGGCACTGTAATAACTACTTGGAAAGGAAAAGGGAGACGGCAAAATATCTGGGATGCCAAAGGCTCAGGTGTGTTTTGTTGGTGAGTTTCACTGGAGAAATGAATGAGGGAGGATGGGAGGCTCTCCAGCTCCATCCTGTGAGTTCTTAGCTCCCTTTCCTAGCTTTTTCTCTCACACCCAAGTCATTTGTTATGGCCCCCGATCCAGGGAAGAATGTACTTGAAGCAGACCCCCAATCTTGGCATCTTCAATAATTCCTCTTGGCTGGGCATGGCGGCTCAAGACTGTGATTTCAGCATTTTGGAAGACCCAAGTGAGAGGATCACTTGAGACCAGGAGTTTAAGATCAGCCTGGGTAACATAGTAAGACCCTATCTCTACAAAAATAAAAAAATAAAAAGGATTAGCTAGGCATGGTGGTACACATGCCTGTAGTCCCAGCTTTCCGGGAGGCTGAGGTGAGTAGATCCCTCGAGGCTAGGAGTTCAAAACGGGGATGAGCTTTGAAGGTATCACTGCACTCCAGCCTGGTCAACACAGCAAGACTCTGTCGCTTAAATAAATAAATAAATAAATAAATAAATAAATAAATAAATAAATAAATAAATAAATAAGTAAATTCCTACTTTACAATGATGAGAACTAGCCAAAGTAAAACTAGTCCTGGGCTTTGTGATGATTTATTAAGGTAGCCAGCGCTAGGCAGCTGTAACCCAGAGGGTTGGTCCCTGACAGTGGTCCTCACAAAAGGTGCTTGAACTTAATTATCCCCTCACCTACTCACGCAAATGCTTTCTTTCTCTCTCTCTCTCTCTCTCTTTTTTTTTTGAGTCAGAGTCTCACTCTGTTGCCCAGACTGGAGGGCAGTGGCACGCTCACAGCCACCGCAGCCTTGACCTGCTGGGCTCACGTGATCCTTCCACCTCAGCCTTCCAAGTAGCCAGAACTACAGGCACACGCGACAATGCCCAGCTATTTTTTTGATTTATTATAGAGATGAGGTCTCACCAAATTGCCCAGGCTGGTCTTGAGCCTGAGGGCTCAGGCAATCCTCTCACCTCAGCCTCCCAAAGTGCTAGTATTATAGGTGTAAGCTACCTCACCCAGCCACAAATGCTTTCTAAAAAAGTATATATTCTCACATCAAATAACTTATGAGATTTATTTTATGACCTTAAGACATAGGAATCGAACAGGTCCTGACTACAGGAAAAAGATGAAGTTGGATACAAGACAGAGACAGGAAAACTTACCACAAGGTTGATCATATCACCCTCAATTTTAAAGCTTTCCTGTGTCGTTAACACATTAGTCCATGTGTTCAGTTGTTACTTGCTTTATTCCACTCAGTTTCTTTTCTGAGAGTAAGTCTGTTCTTCATAGCAACTGCAATAATTAAAACAGCAACCACATGCATTGTCTTGCTTTTCTACATACTGATACTGTCTCCTGCTTATAGTTTTTGTCAGTTTGTGAAAAATAGAAAAATGCTAATGTTAGGTCCCTTACAACTCAATTACTTTAGTTTGTAAAAATAGGCAAGAACATGCAACTAGCAGATTTGTATTTTACCTGAATAAACTATACTTTTGACTCTCAATGCCAAACATATAATCTTTTGAAGAAAAAAAATGGTTATCTAAACACATGATAGTAATTTGTTTGAGGCTATACATTTTAAGACATTCTCACAGATTTAAAATGTCTGCAAAACTTTATTTGTACAATTTTACTTGTGATCTATACACAGAATATGATAAAATACTCATCTTAATAACAGAATTATGATGCTAGAGGTAGTTTTAAAATGTGCAGAATAAACAAAATGATCACTGCATTTATAACACCGAATGCCATGGTTTCTCTGGTGACAACTAATAAACAATAAGCGCAAGCTGATACCATAGGCTACTATTCTATTCTGGATTAGTCATTTTAATGTATCTTGGTGAAAATATATGTAAAATACTTACAAACATTTCCACCTGGAATCTTATCTCTTAGAATCTTAAATATTTTCTTATGTGGCCATTACCTCTTCCTTAGGCTTATTTACAGTTGAACCTTTAATTATGTTATGATACTATTGAATAATTTGTAGATTTGTAAGTATTTGGCTAATTTATTTTGAAGAACACTTGGAAAAGAGCCAGGTAGGCACTTAAAATTCGAATGCTTAAAGTTACCCTTAAAACTAAGGGATATATTTTCATTCTAAAATATTGAGATTTATTATCATAATTATCAGACTAAAACCAAACCACATATCTACAAAAATATATAAAACAGCAAATTATATTTTTTCTTGACTAATTTAGTTTTAAAACCATTATTCAGTTGTTTTAATTTGAATGCCTTCAGGAGGAAAGAGTATATTTTATTCATAAATATGAAGAAGAATGAACATTGGAACTGTGGGAAGTAAAAGCAAGTTAGAGATCTACAGAAAATGCAAGAAACTATTCATTACAATCTCAAAAGAATGAGACTTAATTTCATTTACCTAAGTGATTTATATTTTGGATTTGTGCTCTGAGGAGATTTTTTAACATTAAAAAATTAATTCAGTAAATAACGAAAGAAACTGGTATGGTACTTACAGAAAGCAATGAGTAGAATTACTTAACAAAGAATTAATTACCATGATTTGTGTTAGTAGAATTTCAAAACCATTTGTCCCTCCCATAGCTTTGTAAATCTCAATCTCATTTGACAAACTTAGCAAGGGAGGATTGGAGTCAAAGGGTGTGGAAGAGGGAATCAGACACGTCACCCACTAACCACATGACTATAAAAGACGCCTAACAAGAGATTGAAAAATATTGATTACTTATTCTAGCAGCTCTCTCTTCACTCATGTTAAACCATGTACGTATTAACAATGAGTATACCAATAGACGTGAAATCATCATATTCTCTTTGACAGTCATTGCTACTTGCTTTCTGTCTCTACCAACACCTAAGATACCCAGGATGAAAGTGTCCCAGCAGCCATTGAAGCTCTCAGAGAAGCACAGCAGACTTCAATACCAAACCCCAGTTTCTCTTAGCCCCTGAGGTGATATTTTCATACTGGAAGCGAGTTAACCAGTGGCAGCTTCTCATAAACTTTGAAAAATGTTCCATTTGACCAGGCACAGTGGAAAGAACTGTGGGTTAAATATGACCCAGGATCAAGCAATGAGACAGCAAGTCTAGCACTACAGAAACCAGAGTATTGCCAACATAAGAATAATGGCCAGGTCTCTAGGGCCAAAAATAGCATGTAGAGATGTGTTTATATTCCCTTCCCTTTCCCAGTTTGAAGGAAAATATACAGTAAATTGTGAAGTTTGAAGTTATTCTTTTCTTACTCATTAAAGTATTTGCTTTCATTGTCCCATTTCTATACCATTCCCACATTTTATTATATACCATTTTTATCTTTAACTTTTATCTAGATCTGTGGTCTTAGAGCCATTTTATTATTTTTTTTTTAATCATTGAAGATCACAAAGGCTTTTTATGGGGGTTACATGTATCGGTATTTATCATATTAAAAATTAAAACAGAATGTTTTAATACACAAATATGAACAAATCACACATTCTATCAGCAGTCAGAGAAATGACATCACCATTTACTTTCTAGGTTCTAGAAAACTTCAGTGCACACTTGAAGAAAATGAAATTTTAAAAAATACCCATTTGGATGTTACCACAAAAAGAGTTTTGATCTTATAGACCTTCTGAAAGGGAACATTTATATAACACATTGAGAAGTATCACTTTAAATAAAAACAGTGATTGAAGGCAGAAAATTCAAATTGTTTTTATCTTTTTATAGTAATTTTTACTCTTCCTCTAAACGTTGAAAAGTAAGAAAAAAGATTGAACCGGGCTCGGTGGCTCAGCCTATAATCCCGCGCCGTTGGGAGGCTGAGGTGAGTGGATTGCCTGAGTCCGTGGATTCGAGACCCGCCTGGGCAGCGAGACCTCATCTCTACAACAAATAAAAAAATTAGCTGGGCGTGGTAGCGCGCGCCTGTAGTTCTGGCTACTCGGAAGGCTGAGGCGGAAGGATTGCCAGAGCCCAGCAGGTCGAGGCTGCAGTGGCCGGGAGCAGCCCCTGCACTCCAGTCTGGGTGACAGAGTGAGACTCCAAATAAATAAATAAATAAATAAATAAATAAATAAATAAATAAAAAGATTGAAGGCAGAAAATTCAAATTGTTTTTATCTTTTTATAGTAAGTTTTACTCTTCCTCTAAACGTTGAAAAGTAAGAAAACAGTTGGCACACACATTACCCAACTTCATTAATTATTATAAAGCTACAGTACTCAAGATCATATCATATTATAATATCTGTTAGAATGGAAAAAAAAAATTTTTTTTGAGGCAAAGAAATAAAAGTTTATTTAAAAGTAAATTAGAGAGAGAAAGAGAAGGGAGAGAGAAGATTCACCTCCCCCAAGTAGGGGGAGGGGGTGAATGGCGAGAATTAAGAGGGCTGATCACACCAACTTTATGGAGAGGTAGCAGAATGAGAATACTCACACAATGCTGGTAGGAGTATAAGTGATACAACCACTTTGGAAAAACAGTTAGCAGTTTCTTTACAAAGTAAACATGTATCTACGACATGATATAGCTTTTACACTCCAAGGTCTTACACAGAAAAAATGAAAGCATGTG
Organism: Carlito syrichta; assembly: GCF_000164805.1. Classification (NCBI taxonomy): domain Eukaryota; kingdom Metazoa; phylum Chordata; class Mammalia; order Primates; family Tarsiidae; genus Carlito; species Carlito syrichta. The sequence goes on along the minus strand of NW_007259550.1, from coordinate 407,471 downwards.
TCCATCTAGATACTTGTAAATAAATGTCACAATGGAATACTGCTAGCAAAAATAAAAAGCATTGATGTGTGCAACAATATGAATGATCCTCAAAATAATTTTGCTTAGAAAAAAGAAGGTGATCAAAAGATAGTACAATAAGAGAATAAAAAGACAAGTGGTGGGCTGGAAGAAAATCTTTGCAAAATGCATGTTAGATGAAAGATTGGCATCCCAAATATATAAAGAGTTCTTAAAATAAAATAATAAGAAAAAACAATTAGAAAAAGGGTAAAAGATCCTAAGAGACGCCTCACTAAAGAAGATATACAGTTGACCATATGAAAAGATGCTCATTTCTTTTTTTCATTAGGGAATTGTAAATTCAAACAACAATGAGACAATGAAGGAACATATTTGTTAGAATAGTTAAAATCCAAAACACTGACAACATCACATGCTGGCCAGGATATGGAATAACAGGAAGTCATCCATCGCTGATAGGAATGCAAAGTGTTACAGCCACTTTGATAGAGTGGCAGTTTCCTATAAAACTAAACATACTTTACCATTTGATTCAACAATCACACTCATTGGTATTTACTCAAATGAGCTGAAAATGTATGTCCACATAAAATCCTACGCACATTGTCTATATCAGCTTTATTGATAATTGTCAAAACTGGGAAGCAACCAACATGTTCCTCAACAGGTGAATGAATAAACAATGGGACAGCTATACAATAGAATATTATTCGTGATAAAAAGAAATGAGCTGTCAAGTCACTAAAAGGCATGAACGGACCTTAAGTTCATATTATTAAGCCAAAGAGACCCATCTGAAATGGCTACATACTGTAAGATTCCAATCATAAGATAATCTGGAAAAGGCAAAACCATGGAAAAGTAAAAAAATCAGTGGTTGCTACAGGTCCAGAAGGAGTGAGGGTTAGAAAGGTGGGACAAAGAATTTTTAGGGCAGTAAAACTATTATACTCTATGATACTGAAGGATGGATACTTATCACTATACATTTGTCAAAACCTATAGCTTGTACAATACACAGACTGAGCTCTAATTTAAACTAGGGTCTTTAACCAGTAATAATGTTTCAACATCGACCCATCCATTGTAGCAAACTGCCTGCTATAATGTGAGATGACAAAAACAGGAGAAATTGGAGTGACAAGGGTAGTGGGCTCATAGCATCTTTCTGTACTTTTCACTCAATTTTTTTTTTTTTTTTGTAAACTGAATACTGATGTTTAAAAGACTATTCACGTAAAAAAATAGTACACACTATTTTATTTAATTTATATAGAATTCTAAAATATAAAAAATAGTCTATGCGACAGAAATCAGATCAGTGGTTGCCTGGTGATGAGGAGGAAGGGAAGTAGGAATTATCAAGTTGCACAAGAAAAACTTTGGGAGTAATGGATATGGTCATCATTTTGATTGTGATAATGATTTATTGAGGGTATACATATGTCAAAATGCATCATATTTTACACTTTGAATATGTATGGCTTACTTTATGTTTACTTGCATTTTTAACCAGTACCCAGATGATGTTAATGTTGCTGGTCTGGAAACCACCCTATATGCACCACTGCTTTAGAGATTAGAGAGAGATCAATTCTTCTCATCTTCAGCTGCATTTTGGAATTATCTGGAGACTTTGAAAAAGCAGAAATTCTTTAGTGCTTTGCACTGGAATCTAGCTTAGGAATCTTTTTTAAAGATTGATGGGTGATTCTCACTCAGAAAAGACTGAAAGCAATTAGGATAAGAGATGCAGTTACCTTAAAAATTTGAGGCCGGGCGTGGTGGCTCAAGCCTGTAATCTCTGTGCTTTGGGAGATTGAGGTGAGGGGACTGGCTGAGCCCACAGGTTTGAGAACAGCCTGGGCGACTTGGTGAGACCTCATCTCTACAATAAATCAAAAAATTAGCTGGGTGTGGTAGTGTGCACCTGTAGTTCCGGCTACTTAAAAGGCTGAGGCAGAAGAATCATCTGAGCCCGCAGGTCAACACCGGCATGGCCATGAGTGTGCCACGGTGCACTCCAGCCTGGGCCATGGAGTAAGACTCCAACTCAGAAAAGAAAAAAAAAATGTGTTGTTTTTTTATACCTAGCTCACTTCTGAAAACAATATCTCAAATATAACTAAAAATTAAGGGCTAGCATGCTTAGTCAAAAGTGCACACTGGGAAATTCCATTAATTTTATGTTTATCTCATGAAGATTTTTTGTATATTTGCTGAAAATAACAAAGGTTTTTTAAATACTTGTAGACAATTTTTCATAACAGAATTATTCACAATAGTCAAAAGATAGAAACAGCTCAAATGTCTTAACAGATTAATATATAAATTGTGGTATATGCATACAATAGAATATTATTCAGCCATAAAAAGAAAATAAGTACTGATACATGTTAAAAGGTGGAAATCTCAAACTTTTCAAAAGGTTAAAGCTTCAAAAACATCCTGCTAAGTAAAAAAAGGCAAACAAAATGTTACATATTATGTAATTCCATTTATATGAAACACCTAGAAGAGGTTTTTTCTGGGCCACACAGACAAAAGCAGAATAGTGGTTGTCAGTAGTTGGCAGGGAGGTGAAAATGAGGGGTAACTGCTTAGTGGGCTGTATTTTAGGGTGATGCAAACATTTTGTTACTAAACAGAGTTGGTGATTGTACAATATTGTGAATGTACTAAATGGCAATGAATTGTTAGCTTTAAGTTAGATAATTTTATATTATATTCATTTAACCTCAATAAATACCATATTTATTTTAAAAATAAAGATCGTTAATTTAGCAAGTATTGGAGGAAAAACTGAAGATTGCTCTTTTGGCTGGGAATAGCTACAGTCTAATCTTTAAATCCATCAGCAAAACATGATCTCTAAATTAAATAACCCCTACCCTTCTCCTTTTTGAGCTGCTAACTCATGTTACAGAAAATAATACAAGGTGACAGCTGATCGATTTAGGATTTAATTATTCGGGGAATAGGATGGGTTGCTTTATGGATCACTCATACTGACTGAATTTCTTCTCTTTCTGTAAAACACCTTTAAATTTCAGCTCTATCATATTTCATGATCCATCCACTAGTTTTTAAAATGTTTGTTTTTCTAAAAGAAATCCCCTCTTGATATAAAAGAACCAATACAGAGAGAAAAAAGGGATTAGAGGAAGGGTCTGTATCCACTACGCAGTACTGGAGAGCTGAATAGACAACGGAGGCCTCAAATCTCAGAATTGTTCATTCATACTTGCATTTCCTATCCATAGCCACAAACTGAGAATGCATAAAGACAGTTATGATAGCTACTCTGCATGTCAGCCCCAGGAACTTCTCCTCTGTGAACCCAGTTCTAGTTTCTTAAAGGTCACTTTTAACCCGATATACTGAAAAGTAGCTAAGGTCACAGCTTACAGAGAGGAACATCAGATCTCTATACAGTGGCTTTAACATAGCTATAAGGACTTACCTGAATAAACACTGGGCAGGCTAACAAAACTTTATCCAGTATATTAAAAGTTACATTGCCAGTCATCTGAATCCTAATCATTTGTGGTTTACACTAACCAAGAGCCATTGCTATGCCTAACTAAATTCTTCAATCAGCTCAGTTCAGGCCTTTTAAACTCAAGCCTAAAGACGAAGGTAATTTATAAAATAATAAGTATGATTCGTGAAACAAATATGTCACTAGTTCAACAAATAGTAGGATGCTTAGTATAAGAGTGTTTAAAGGCCTTTGTTCTTTTCATGTGATTCTAAATTAAAATGCAAAAAACTGCAGTTACATGGAATTAATATCAGTCTTTATATTCTGATGTCAAGAATCTAAGTTATTTTGTGTATACAAATCACTTGAGTCAATTATCAATGAGAACACAAAGGTCATCTCATGACCAGCGAATTGATAGCCCTATAAAAATAAAATAAAATTTAATGATCTCAACAGCTAGCTTTGGTAATCCTAGAACTACACACTCATACTCCAAGGAGGCTCTAACTCAACCACTCCACTTTGTAAAGCTGTTCCAACTAAATGCCATGGTGATGAAACAATGAGACAATGCTTGGAAGAGAGCTTCATAAACAGAAGCCAAAATTATTTCCAGAGCTATGACTATAAACAGATTCCTGATCACCCCAAGAGTACAGCAAGTTTTCCTATCAGAGAGCTTTGATCCTACCTCTCTACCTCACTCAATTCAGTTTTAATCTGTACAGTAGATGAGCTGTGTTTTACAGCTGGCCACATAAAGCACAGTTGAGACAAGAGAAAGGACACAATTTTTAAAAATCCTGGTTCTGTGAAACTAGTTTCACTTCATCGTCAAAGGACAATGATAATGCCGGCCTCCATTGGCTTCCTAGGTACACTGATCTGGCCTTCCAAGATAGATTTTAAAAAGCAGCTGTGAGCTTCAACTTCTGTTGAGGATAGAAAACCACAAGATAAATTTTCTCCTACTCTAACAACATAAAAATCCAAATAATATACAGAGCCAAAGTTTTTTCAAAGCCTATGAGAGAACCGAAGTCATCAAAAAATAAAAAAACAGAAAAACCTATTGGACTAAAATCCAAAACGTGCCAAACCTCTTCCAGAAGAGAAGGGACTCATGTCTGCTTTCTTTCTTAGCTGAGTAGTGGAAGAGGGGGGGAACCACCTTAGATGCAGGTGAGAAGAAATCTGCTAACCTCTTGGCAAATTTTAAGTTCACATATGGATAAGCATGACAGTTTAGCCTGAAAGCCCCCACCCTCCATCCCAGTTCTTTTTCACAGAACTTCATGAGTATTAATGAGAAAGACTGTGGGCAGGGCAGGGGAAGTGAGAAAGAATGATAGTGAGTCTTGGGGCAGACCAGGAGAAGTGAGAAAAATACTCCAGGCAAGTTGGACCTCACACTGAGTACCACAGCTGTCTACCACCAGCGCAAGAGCAAGAGCACTATTTAGAAAGCGCCTCTCCAGGTGCAAAACCACAGGGACTACTGAAGTCTAAGGGTGCGTTAAGGAGGACTAAAAGAAACCCCACAAGGATGCTAAACCTTATGATGAACACCAGGTTGTGGCTGTCTGCTGTCGAAGGAGAGGCTAAAAGGGAATCTCTTGAGGTGAAGATGCACTTGGGCCTGTTTAAGTATGAGAATAGGGGAGAGAATTGAGAAAAAGCCCATAACCATACTTATCATTAACCATATACGACTAGGCCTGAAAGAATTTCCTTCCCTTCCAAGAGTAGATACACACATGACTGCTAAAATCTCAGAGTATAACTGTAGAGCTGACACACATTTGTGGTGGAAATAGTTTAAACGCAGCTCAACTACAAACTACCACATTGCTTCAAACTCACACGTACACATATGTATGCTACAGCATGACAGAAGAGACATGTCTTTTTCTGGACATAAATATTAGTCTCTTCAGTTTCTATTTTTCTACTTTTATATACAATGTTCAGAATTCAAAGAAAAATTATGAGACTCATAAAAAGGTAGGAAAATATAACCCATTATCAAGAGAAAAATAGTTACTAGAGTCAGAACCATATGTTGGAACAGTCAGATAGGAATTTGGAAATAAATATGATTACATAATTAAAGTACATAAGGGAAAAGGTGGATAACATGTATGAGCAGATGGATAACTTAGATTAAAACTATAAAAATGAGCCTAATATAGGTGTTGGAAATGAAAAATGTGGTATAAAACTTGAAAGATTATCTATATGGGATTAGCAGCAGATTGAATATAGCAAGAGAAATAATCTGTGAATCTGAGAACTGTTCAAAAGAAATTATCCAAACTGAAATACAAAAAGTAAAAAGAGTAGGGGAAAAAAACCCAGAATATCTGAGATCTGGGGACAATATCAAGCAATTTAACATGTATGTAATTAGAGTTACGGAAGAAAAAAGGGAAATATGGAGCAAAAAGAAATATTTAAGAAGAAAATCAAGAATTATTTACAGTTAATAAAACATGTAAGCTCACAGATTTAAGAAAATCAATAGTCCTAAGAAGGAAAAAATACAAAGTAAATCACATAAAGGCAAAACAAACTCAAATGAAAACCAAGACTAAGCAAAATCTAAAAAGAGGTCAGAGAAAGAAAAGACATAATACATACAGGGAACAATGATAAAACTATTGGTTCATTTCTCACCAAAAATTATGGAGGTGAGAAGCTCATAAAAAGACATCTTTAAACTACTGTCATCCTAGAGTTCTATATCCAGTGAAAACATATTTCAAATATAAAGGGGAAATAAAGACACTTGTTGACAGATAAAAGTTAGAAGAATTCATCTCCAGCTGACCACAAGATTAAAACTTTAAAAGATTATTCAAAGTGAAATTTGGACTATTTCAAGTAAATTGGGCTATTTAAAGTAAAATTATTAAAAATGTATTGTGGGGTTTACAGTACAATATGCAGAAGTCTGATATATGACAAAAGAACACAAAGTACAAGGGTGTGGAAGTTGGAAATATACTACTGTAAAGTTGTGTTTGTGCAGCTATAGAATGTTTTCTGAGGTAGACTATGATAAGTTAAAGATGCATATATATATTTTAATCTCCAGAGCAGTGGCTGGCACATGTTTTCTGTAAAGAGTCAATTAGTAAATATCTCGGTCTTTGAAGGTTGTTTGGTCTCTATCACAGCTACTCAACTGTACTACTGTAGTGCAAAAACAGCCATATACTATGTGTAAATAAATGGATGTGATTGCATTCCAACAAAACTTTATATGTAAAAACAAGGGCTGGGCTGGATTTGGCCTGCAGGGTGTAGCTTGCTCATGCTTTCTCTGGGACATCCAATATAAAGGGGGAAGCATAAATAAAAGGTTAATAAAGGAGAGAAGCAGAAGCACTAAAAATTACTAATTCACACCAGAAATGTAGAAAAGTAATAAAGAGCAAGTGGGAAATATATAATTCAGATGCCAAGGTGGCAGACTTTAATTCAAACATATGAATTACCAGACTGAGTTGAAGTGGATAAACAGTCCAATTAAAAAGAAGGGATTGCCAACTGGATTTTAAAAAGCAAGATCTGCTATATAGTTTGTCTATAAGAAACACTCTTTACATATAAAAGCTACACGCAGCTTTCGATATTAAAGGAAAGAAAAATATATAGCATGTAATCACTATATGAAGAAGAGTCTATATGAGTAGCAGACAACATAGACTTCAGGATGTAAAGTATTATCAACACAGGCATTTCTTTAAAGGTTAAATATACATCTATTCTATGCCAGAAATTCCACTTCTAGGAACTTATTAAAGATAAATGAGAACCCATGTACACAAAAAGCCTCATATACAAATCTTTACAGAAGGTTTACTTATAATAGCCCAAATCTGAAAAACTTCAGGTGAGCATCAACAAGAGAATAGTCAATGAACAATATATTCATATGGTAGAATACTACATAGTAATAGTAAGGAATAAATTACTGTTTTATACAACATGAGTCTCAACAGTATTCTGAGAAAAAGATTCCAGAAACAAAAGAATACATACTAAATAATTCTATTTGTATACCTTCCAAGAATAGAAAAAAAATTTATTATGCTAGAAATATGATCAGCATTTGTTTGGAGTTTAGGGGAAACATGATTTGGAAGGGCACAAAAAACTCTCTGAGGTGATAGAAATATTATTCATCTTGCCAGAGAATGGGTAACATGAGTATATTCATTTGTTAAAATTGATCAACTTGCATACTTAATATCTGTGTATATACTATGTGTAAAGTGTAACTCAATAAATTTAGCATTTGAGTACAAAAACCATTTATACATGACTATGAAAATAGGCAGCCATTTATGTCAATTGGCTAATAAATACTTGTTTGCTTTGAAACTATTTTCGTGTCCATACCAAGGAGAATATTTGCTAGTTAGATTCTTCTGCTGTTAAGATATCAAAGATCCTTGATTATTCCTTTACCTGACAGCAGAGGGGGTAAAATATATAGAAACACCTAGCATATCGTAGTTACTTAACACTTTTTTCCCCTCCTTTCCTTAGATGAGATCTAAAAGAAACATCTCCCAGTCAAAAGGTCATGAGTGTAATGTGTATAGTCCCTTCCATATTTGAGACACACATAACACTCTCACAGCAACCAATACAGTCACCTCCAGTGGATTTGAGTTAAAACACATTTGCTCCCTGCACAAGAGTAGAGAATGAAGCTCTCAAAAGCTTTCTGTATTGGCACAAACTGAACTACGGCAGAATAAGATCATTCTGGCTAAAGTCAGAACTTGATTCTAGATAAGGTCACTTAGTAGAGCAGTATTGAGAGAATCCTGTTTTAAGTTAAAGATGTATATCCTTACCTGGTCAGTTGCACAGCAAAAGTGGAGAAGATTTAGGGAGGGTAAGATAACATCAGAGAATAAAGCTAAAATTTGTGGCAAAGAATTAGGCCAATTTAGCGATAAGCTATAATAGAGTGAGCAAGGCTCAGGGCTTTAATGCCCAACCTTTGTGGACCCAATTGGAAAGTGAACCCTGTATATAAAAAAGGCATCACGGAGGCAAGAAAAAGTGACATGACTTACCCTAGTATACAACTTTAGTTTCTATTAAAGCTTGCATTGGAGATTTGTTTCTGATAAACGTTACACTGAGCTCTTGTGATAGTCATTGGGCTGATGGCCCAGGGCAAGGAGGGGAGCTTCCTGTTTGTATTTTGTATTTCAAAGCATATAACTTAGGGGTTTCAGTGAAGGAAAGAATAGCATGTGATGCTTGTGATTAAAGTTAAATTTTAATAAAACTCTGTGTGTCCCTGAGTTCTGCTTAAAAAGCTCACTAGCAAATTCCACTTCTGATGAAGTAGAATGAAGACAAACAAAGATCCCAGTGAGAACCAGGAAAAGCAGATAACAAAACAAAGCATCTGTTTGCAGGTGGAAGAAGCTGCCAAGGAAGCCAGTGCTGCAGAGGCCAAAATAATGGAAAAAAGAATCCTTGAGCTGAGCCCAACTTTCTACACACAGCTTTTCCCCTTGGGTCACTTGCCAACTCTTGATACCGAATGAGAAGCTAACAAGGCTGGCAGATTCCCTGAGATGGCAAAGAAGCCAGCAGAGCTTTTGATGGTCTCAAGTAGCTACTGATACAATAATGGCGTTCAGAGTTGTCAAATTCGAAAAAAGTTGGAGGCCAAGTGTCTAAAGAGAAGTGATTCCAATCCCCAGCACAAGTTTTCCCTTTGAGGTATTTACTGATTCTTAAGTGATATGAGACAAAATGCTAAGAATCTCATAGAAAGGAGCTGAAAAGCACAGAGGAGGATTCATAGTCATGTGGTGCTGAGAAGATTAAAATGAAATTTTAAAATTGCTAAAGGAAAGTCCCTAATAAACACCTTAAGCTCTTGGATGGTGTGCCTGAAGGACTAAAAGGTTGGAGGGATCTAGTCGAAGGTAGACCAAGTCCTATGAAAACTGCAGCCCAGTCTTGAGTTAGTCCAGCCCCTAGCTGAGATAATGAGATAATGTCTCCCCATCATATATTAAAGTATCCTCTCAGGAGAGGATAATGTCATCCAGAGCCTCTACAGTGTTTCAAACAAGTGCTAAATATTCAATTAACTATTACCAAGCATTACAAAAGCAACAACAAGAGAAAAATAAAAAACAGACACAGACTCAGATACGGACACAGAAGGCCGAGATAAACACCAAAATAACTGATTAATATGTCAAGAAAATCAAAATTTTAGAAATGTCAAAATTTACTAGAGAACTGAAATCTGTGAATAACAAACAAAAATTCTAAACATGGAAAATAAAATCACTGGAATTCTCAGCCTGTAATCCCACGCCTTGGGAGGCTGAGGTGAGCGGATTGCCTGAGCCCGCGGGTTCGAGACCCACCTGGGCAACTTGGCTCTACAATAAATTAACTCATCTCTACAATAAATAAAAAATTAGCTGGGTGTGGTAGCACGCGCCTGTAGTTCCAGCTACTTGGAAGGCTGAGGCGGAAGGATCGCTGGAACCCAGCAGGTGGAGGCTGCGGTGGCCGGGAGCGGCCACTGCACTCCAGTCTGGGCAACAGATCGAGAGTTCAACTCAAAAAAAAAAAAAAAAGAAATCAATCATTGGTGTAGCTGCAGATTACACACAACAGAAGAGACTCTTCATAAATTGGATGACAGGTCAGCAGAAATTAGCTATACTGAAGAATGGAGAGGGGGGGAAAAAGGATGGAAAATTAAGAGGAAGGGAAGCATGAGAGACATAGAAAGGTTTTACTACACATGTGATTGCAACCCTAGAAGAAAAGAGGAGAGAGAATATTTGAAGAGATGACAGCTAAGAATTATCTCAAATACACACGTATGATGGAATGCTGTGCAGCAGTACTGTTTAATAGAAAATACAGTTGAAGTCACATATGTAATATTAAACATTCTAGTAGCCACGTTCAATAAAATGGGGGAAAAAGTGTATGATACGTTGAATCTTGCCACTCCCCAAAAGATATCCACACACATAACCACAGAATATGATCTTATTGAAATAAATGTCTTTGCAGATGTAATAAAGGCAAGGATCTCAAGATGAGATCATCCTGGATTAGAGTAGAACCTAAACTCAATAAACAATAACCTCATAAGGGATTTAAAAAGGAGAGGACATAGACTGGGAGGCCACATAAAGATGGCGGCAGAAATTGGAATGATGTGTCCACAAATCAAGGAATACCAAGAATTGCCAAAAGCCACCTGAAGCTAAGAGATAGGCATGGAATAGATTCTCCCTCCAAACCTCCAGAAGGAATTAACCCTGCTGACATCTTTATTTCAGATGTATGGTTTTCAGAACAGTGAAAGAATAAATTCCTGTTGAGCTAAGCCACCAAGTTTGTGATAATTTGTTATAGTAGCCCAAGGAACCTAATATATGGTAAAAAAAAAATTTGAGTGCTATATTTTATTTAACCCAATATAGCAAAATATTATCACTGTTTTATAATATTTTATCATTTTAATAAGTGATTAATTTTTTTTTTAGCTGGAGTCTCACTCTGTCATCCAGGCTAGCGTGTAGTGGCATGCTCACGGCCACTGCAGCCTGGACCTGCTGGGATCAGGCGATCCTTTCGCCTCAGCCTTCCAAGTAGCTGGAACCACAGGCATGTGCCATCATACCCGGCTAATTTTTCTTGATTTATTGTAGAGATGAGGACTCACCAAGTTGTCCAGGCTGGTCTTAAACCCGTACGCTCAGGCAATCTTCTCACTTTGGCCTCCCAAAGTGCTGGGATTATAGGTGTAAGCCACGTGGTTAATATTTAAAATATTAAAATACTTTACATTTTGCTTAACATACTAAGTCTTCAGAATTGAATGTGTATTTTACACATACATCACATCTCAATCCAATTAAAAACCTATTTCTCAGTCACACTAGTTATATTTTGAGTACTCAGTCGCATGTGGTTATGGACTGTCATCTAACATATTTGGTAGCACAACTCTATACCAGAAAAAAAAAGGAGTCATGCGCAGCTACATACAAAAACATGCAGGACCCTCACAGACATGTTCTTGAACAAGGAAAGCAGATTCCATAGAGATATGCTGATGATTCCTTACATACATTTCAAGAAAGGACAAAATACGTAAGTACTTTCAGCTACCGACATGACACGACTGAACAAGAATACTAAGGAGATTTGCAAAATCAGATCTTTACAGGCTGGTGCAAGCCAGCTCCAACACACAGACTTTAATATAAAAGTAAAATAAGTAAATATGGGAAGAAGTTGGGGTTTGAACACAAATAGTTTGGATGCAGAGCCCACTCTCCTAATCTACGTTGTAGGAATAACCAGGATGAGGAGAAGGAGGATGAAGAGAAGGGAGAGGACAGGGAGGAGGAGAAAGAAGAGGAAGAGGAGGAGGAGGATCATCACAGGACTTCTCTGATGTTCAAAGAGAACCTTGGTAAAGGTGCTACTAAGACAAGGCACAGGTAGATTCCCTCAACATCCATTTCCCATCTCCACCCATTTCTCTAACGTACCTTTCCATTTAGCAGCAGTTCCTCTCAGCACACCCAAATGGAGCTGAAAGATAGCAACCACCAGCACTCTGGATGGGACTTTCTCTTCTTACATATTGTACAATGCCAAATATGCTGTCAAACTCAGGAAATAATACACTTTAAGATAATGAAGTATATTCGACAACAATACCAAAGGCAATATTGAAGTGTCAAATACAAAATGTATAACAGTAAAATAAAGCAGATGCTCCCAGGCGCCTGGTTCGTTCATCGGAGGATATATATTAAAGCAGAAATAAACAGTATGTGCTTGGCTGGTTTTCTAAATTTTTACATGTTTGCTGTGCAAGGGAAGTCATGCTGAGAGTCACCGTTTGCATTTCCTAACCTTTGTCGGGACTCTATGGCCTCAGTGACACAGTACTGCAACCATTTGAAATTAATTTCCTGATTGTATTAGCTCAAAGAGATGCTGTCCTTAAAAGGTTATCAATTAATGAAAATTCGAATGCAATGTAAACATGAGGCCATAAAAAAAGTCCTTGGATTCTGCATAGGATAACCTAACCAAGAGAGCAGTGCGACATTTGTCCCAAGGCCTAGTATGACATTCAAGAAAGTGAAAACAGTGGTCATAAGGCTCTTTACAGTAATCTAATGCTGTAAAAACAGTTTCACTTAAGAAAAAAATCTATCTATCTATCTATCTATCTATCTATCTATCTATCTATCTATCCTCTATCCTCCTGATCTCAATAGCATAGTGATTAAGAGGCAAAACCCAGGCATCAGTAACCTGAGGTTGAATTCCCATTGTGTCAATTGCCAGCTGTTCATCCATGGACAAGTTAATTTCTTGGTGCTTCAGTTTCCTCATTTGTATAATGGAGAATGTAACAGTAAATATAATTATTATATATATACATAACATATGTAACTTGACAAATACATATAGACATATCATATGAATATATATATGTATGCATGTGTATGTAACAGACACTGTCAGAGTCCCACTCTCAGATCCCATCATGTCATCATGTTCTTACAACTTCCAACTGCCGGAATCTGCAACTCTGTGCCAAGATTTTTGTTTCCCCTAGAATCTCAGAAGGACACTCTGCCTGTGTATGTACCACACAAGAAGCGCTAGAGAATCAGCACCCCTGGGAGAAAGTCCTCAGAAAATAAATGATGGGGGCTGGTGTCTAAATTCTCCAGTTCCCTCATTCAATTGGGATACTTCAGAGGCATTGTATATTATGTAATCTCCCCAAATCTCCTTGCTCCAATGCCTTTAATGGTGACTAGCTTAATAATGCACATTGGCTGCCCTTTCATTGTTGGAGTTATTTCCCATTACCTTCTCAGTGATTCCTACATTTGTCTCAAGGTCAAATGTCTCAAATGCTTGTCTCAAGGACAGCTTCGACAGTGTGTGTATGTACACGTGTGTGATCCCCCTGGCATCGTAATGCTGGGCTTGCAGTAATGAAGGAGCACTATAAGTCAAATGAACACATCTCAACTCACAACAACGTTTGTTTATTGTAAATAAAGTAATAATGATAAAGTACACAGATTAGGCTAGGGAAACTTAGGGTTAAAGAAAAGCTCCAAGCTCACTGACACCTGCAGTAGCCTTTGCAAAACCACATGTGCAAGTAAGCATCCTAGCTATCGGGAATGTCACACCTGCCTGTTAGACTCTTAAACATACCTGCAGCATTTTAGTTCTTTTATCCAGGATGCTTGTGGTTAAGAGCCCACCAAGGCAAGAACTAGCTTAGAGACCTCCTGTTGCCTAAAGTGGGAGCATCAATAGCCAAGGGCAACCTGAGACAACCATGACCTATTTTACCTTTATTCTATGCTCATTATAATATCATTAGTATAGTGGTTTTACAAAATCTTCACCCACCAGTGTGCCATGACTGTCCCAGTATGACCCAATAAGGCATGAAACTCCCTCACTGGATGTGAGGGCGTAGTAACAGAGACTAACCCCTAAGACCATGTATTTCTAGGAAAAACCTACCGCAAACCCACCTCTCAACACCCGTAAGAATAAAAGTTACAGCTTAACAATAGTTGGGGGCAAAAGCAGAAGCTTTCTATAGGTTGCTTCTGCCCGCTCCCTTCTCTTGGGAGTGTACTCTGATCAATGAAGCTGCCTGTTTACCCCATTTATCTGTGTGTCTGTTTGTGAATTCGTTCCAAACATGAACACAGGAACCTGTCGTTGACTATCTCTCACCCCAGGAGGAGCACCCCTTCTCCTGGCAACAGTAACGTCAATCTTAAAGTACACAATCCATTCACTTTTATATAATGGTATTTTTTGCTGTAGAGTGTGTGTGAATGTGTATATTTTTGTGTACACTACAATTTCTTAATAAGAGTTTCCACCAGTGAAATGCCTAGACAACCAAATCTGTAAGCAGCTGAAATGGATACTATGTTTTGCCTGTCCGGCATTAATCTCACACTTTATTCCTTTACAATATGAAACTCAATTATTTCAGCTATCCACCAGGCTTCCATGTGATTAAGAGAATGGAGACCAATCCCCAGACATAGGGTAGATTTTGATTAGTCTTAACCTGTAAGTGCAGGCTTTCAGCAAATAGCATCCAAGGCGTGACACTGAGGAACAGTATTATACATCATACTTAGGAAAGAGGGTTTTCCTCCCCCTTTTTTCTGCAGGAAATAAACAAGAAAATAACTACCCTAAAAAGCTACTGGCAGTCATCTTGAAGCCATGAGGGAAACCAGCATTAAGATGGCAGAGCTGCAGGATAGAATCTCTTCTGTTTTTGACGATATCATTGAGCTGCCAATTTTACTCAAGTCCATCATCCAGCTAGGTTTCCAGTTATGTGAGCTAATAAATGTCCTTGTTTGGGATAGATCCTGTTACTTCCAATCAAATACAGCATAGCACAACCTTTAAAAATGTTTTATTAATTTGGAAGGAACTCTTTCTAAAATTGAGCCAATGTTGATTGTATAGAGTCATTGTCTAGAGCCTCAGCATGCAATAATACAGTCATGACTTGGACAAAATTGTAAGTTCAAGTTAGAATATAGGAGACCTGGGAGGATGAGGCTAGGTGGCCAGGGTAAAAGAGACAGGGTCATGCTTGTTTAGAGGACTCGGGATATTGGCTGTTTTTTAAATAGGAAGCATTTCCATATTTTAACCACTGTTGTGGTTGTAAGAAACATATCAGCCATTGCTTTGCTATACTCTGGTCTGACCACGTGGCTCTTTGACCTATGACTGCCATGTTTCCTAGCTTTGGACCCCTCCACTACCTTGGGAAGATGAATCTCCTCTCTGTCATTCTCTCTCTCTCTCTCTCTCTCTCTCTCTCTCTCATTTCCTTTCAAATAAACTGTATTTACCGATCTAAAAACAAAATGAAAACATACCAGTTGGTGATTGAACTTGTATATAAACATTGTTATACTTAAGGGAAAAAAATCAAAAAGAAATTTAAAATGATTCTTAATCCTACCACACAGGGATAACCACCATTAAAATGTGGTCACATATTTAAAAGCAAATATAAATATACAAATTCTCTTGAACCAAACAAGATTATTCTACAAATACCACTATTTTGTCTCTTGATTTTCATTAGTATACTATTAGCAGCTCTCAGTATCAATAAATATACATTTTTGTGGTCATTTAATGATACTTATATTTAATCTTATATGCATAATTTAACTATCCAGTATGTTATTGGTGCACATTTATGCTATTTTTAAAGTTGTACATGTAATTGGTACAAATAAAAGTATAATGTCCATGTTTTCTCCTATATCCTACATTATTTGATTATTTCCTTTGGAAAAATACCTAGAAGTAGAATAGCTAGATCAAAAGTATGTATATTTTAAAACATTTAAATACATATTTTTAAAAAATATTCATTTTAATTGTAGATCTTTTGTCCCACCTTATCACATGCATTTAACATAGCATTTTAAGCTACGTATGAGATTAAAAATGTAAATATGTGAAAAAACTCATTAAATGGAAACTAAGGATAAGAAAAATAAGATGAGGACAGGTGTGATATTAACATATAAATACTGTAAGTTTTACAGCTGAGCACTTTTTACTGTGTAGGAAGTCATATTCAAAGTGCTTTATAAATATCTTGACAAATATCTTGATTAAGCTAAGTGATGATATGAATGTATCAGCTCCAATTCCTTTTGAAAGTTGGTGTAGTATGCATAATAAATGAGTGAATTAATGACAGTAATGAAAAGTCATGTCAGTAATTTATGATATGAACACGAATAATTAGATGATGACTGTATTAGCAAAATGGAATAATTTACACTCAGATAGACATAAAACTATAAAGTTCAATGAGGTCTACAGTCCAAAAAGGAAAATGATTATTCAAATATTATTACAATCGCCCATTCCTTTGCTTTTTCCTATCACCAGAATTTTTATCAATAACTATATCTTCCAGTAGACAAAATATCCATTATGCATTTTTAAATATATATATACATCTCAAATTAGCAAGTTTAGCCAATTTATATTGCACAATTCCATTTCTAAAATGTTAAGTGAGTTTTTAGAAAATACTATTGCTTTTTAAAGATGAGGGGTACAATTCAGAATTGGGTATACAAGTGGTCATCACCTGGTTTAGGATCAGGTACGCTTATTAATGTTGTGTGCCTCCCCTCTGGCTGTTTCCCACGACTGCCGGTTCCTTTCTTATAGCATTATGATAAGTGTTAATGTTCTGCTTATGAGTGAGAACATGTGGCATTTGGTTCTTTGTTTCTGTGCTAGATCACTGAGTATTATAGACTCTAAATCCATCCAAATTGCTGCGAAGTCCATAATCTTGTCCTTCTTTATGGCTGCATAATATTCTGTCATGTATATATACCACATTTTTTTAATCCAGTCTACTTTCAATGGGCAGCATAGTTGGTTCCATGTTTTGCTATTGTGAATAATGCTGCAAAATACACATGTGCAGGTAACTTTTTTGTAGAGTGATTTGAGTTACTCTGGGTGTATGCCCTGAAGGGAGATTGCTGGGTTACATGGAAGGTCGATTTTTAGATCTTTTAGGAATTGCCACACTGTATCCACAGAGGTTGTACTAGTTTACACTCTCATCAACAGTGTAAAAGCTTTCCCTTTTCCCTACATCCTCTCCAGCATCTGTTGATTTTTGAGTTATTGGTGATGGCCATCCTGACTGGAGTTAGGTGGTATCTCAGTGTGCTTTGAATTTGCATTTCTTTGATGACCAGTGAGGTTGAGCATTTTTTCATGTATCTGTTGACTGCTCATATGTCTTTTGAGAAATTATCTATTCATACCTTTTGCACTGTTTTTAACAGGGTTTTTTTTTTTTCGGCACATTTGAGTTCCTTGTAGATCCTGGATGTTAGGCCTTTGTCAGATATACAATTGGCAAATATTTTTTCCCATTCTGTGGACTGTCTCCCCACTCTCCTAGTGGTTTCTGTTGGTTTGCAGACTCTTTTCAGTTTGATGAGGTCCCACTTGTCTATCTTATGGCATGGGCTTTAGGGGTTTTGATCAGGAATTGGTTACCTATTCCAATTTCCATTTTCTAAGATCCATACAATTTGAAGTTTTACGTTTAGGTCTTTGATCCATTTAGAGTTGGTTTTTGTGTATGGTGATAGGTAGGGGTCCCATTTCATTCTTCTGCATGTGGTCAGCACCATTTACCAAATAGTTTCTCCTCTCCCCAGTGGTTGTTGGCAGAGGTTTTGTTGAAGATGAGTTTGTTGAGAAATTGAGGTTTTGCTTTCAGAATCTTTATCCTGTTCCATTGGTCTATATGCCTGTTCTTGTACCAGTATCAGGCTGTTTTGATAATTGTAGCCTTATAGTAAAGTTTAAAGATTAGAAGTGTTATACCCCCTGCTTTGTTTCTTTTGCTAAGGATTATTTTGGTTATCTGTGGTCTTTTACATTTCCATATAAATTCCGTATTGCTGTTTCCAGGTATGAGAAGAATGATGATGGTACTTTAATGGGTATTGTGTTGAATCTGTAGATTACCTTGGGTAGGATGAATATCTCAACAATGTTGATTCTTCTAATCCATGAGCAAGGAACACTTTTCCATTTATTTGTGTCTTCTTTGATTTCTTTGAGCATGTTTTACAGTTTTGTTGTAAAGGTCTTTCACTTCTCTGGTTAGGAAGATGCTAAGATATTTCTTTTTTTTTGTGGTGATTGTGAATGGGATTGTGCTTTTTATTCGAATCTTTGCCTGTTTTTTGTTAGTGTATAAGAATGTTACTGTCTTTTGCATGTTTATTTTGTACCCTGAGGCTTTGCCAAAGTCCTTTATTAGTGCAAGGAGGTTTTTGACAGATTCTCTTGGGTTTTCAAGGTATAGGATCATATCATCAGTAAAAGGGATAACTTAACTTCCTCTTTTCCAATTTGGATACGCTTGATTTCCTTCTCTTGTCTGATTGCTCTAGCTGGGACTTCAATACTATGTTGAAGCCTTATCCTGTTCCTGTTTTCAGGGGAAATGCTTCCAATTTCTGTCTGTTCAGCAATATGTTGGCTGTAGGTTTATCGTAGATGGCTCTTGCTATTGTGAGGTATGTCCCCTCTGTGCCTAGGTGTTCGAGGGTTTTTATTCAAGAAAGGATGCTGGATTTTATTGAAAACTTTTTCTGTAGACAATACTTGTATATAAGAAGCAGGTGGTAACTTTCAGAATCAATTAGTAGCAGTGGTCAAAACCAACAAAATCAGCAACCTTTCAGTGTTGCTAGAGGTACCTGCCTGATATGGTGGTGACTAGTCAAATTTAAACGTGAATTAATTAAAATTCAATAAAATATAAAAATCACTTCCTTCGTTGGACTAGCCATGTTTCAAGTGTTGAATGGCCACATGCAGCTAGTGATGGCCATATTGGACAGTGCAGATGTAGACCACCGCCAGCATTGTCGAAAGCTCTATTGGACAGTGCTGCTTGTAAGGTGTAGGTTGACAGGAGGCCAAAATGTATTTTCCAGTGAAATCATGAGCATAAATGATGCCTAGTTGATACATAGAAGTCTGTTTAGCCTTCTATGTAACTGAAATCTTGCAAACTGGCATAGTTGTAAGTAATTCTATTCTACGCTTATAATTAAACAAAACAGGAAAATAACATTGCCTGAGAAATGGTGCTTTATTTCCTGTGACTGGTGTAGTTAAGGAATAACAAGTTTAATTTGAGAAAGAAGTGTCCATCTGGATAGGGAATCCTATGACAATTCATTAAACATATGCTCAGCCTTTCCATCAACATTAGAGATGGCCAACAAATCATTCTCCATTACTATTTGTTTTTACATCACAACATGAGATTTGTAATTGTAATTTTTTTGACACAAAACTATCACTGCCACTAACTTACATTTATTAAGTTATATATTCATATTTTCTCTCATAAATAAAAACTTTAATAGGGAGATTTAAAGGGAGAAAGCAGGCCAGGCATAGTGACTACACTGCTAATCCCAGTGCTTTGGGAGGCCAAAGTGGGAGGATCACTTGAGGTCAGGAGTTTGAGACCAGCCTGGAAAACATAGTGAGACCCCGTTTCTATTTTAAAAAAAAAAAAAAATCTTTTTTGTAAAATTTTTATTATAAAGATGTGGGGTACAATTCAGGGTTAGGTATATAAACATTGATCATGCAGGTACCCTTGTTGATGAGGTATGCCCCTCCCTCCCCTAGCAGATTCCCTCAACTGCCAATCCCACCCCCCTCCCCTGCCAGTTTCCCACTACTGCCAATCCCTTTCTTATAGCATTATAATTGTTCAAGGTCCATTTATGAGTGAGAACATATGGAACTCTGTTCTTTGTTTCTGTGATAAATCACTCAGTATGATCGACTCCAAACCCATCCAAGTTGCTGCAAAGTCCATATATTTGTTCTTTATGGCTGCATAATATTCCATTGTGTATATGTACCACACACTGCTGGTGGGAATGCAAACTAGTGCAACCTTTTTGAAAGATGGTGTGGCAATTTCTGAAAGAACTAGAAATTGACCCTTCATATGACCCAGTTATTCCCCTACTGGGAATATAGCCGGAGGAACTCAAATCATTCTACAAAAAAGATACCTGCACACGTTTGTTGCAGCTCTATTCACAATAGCAAAATTTTTTTTAATTAATTGGGCAAGGGGACATGCATCTACACTCCAATCTGCTCAGGAGGCTGAGGCAGGAGGATTGCTTGAGCCCAGCAGTTTGAGGTTCCAGTGAGCTATGATCAAGCCACTATATTTCAACCTGGGCAACAGTGCATAGTCCAACACCATGTCTCACAAAAGTGTGTGGTGGGGGAACAAGTAAAAAAGCATAAAGGAAGATGAAAGAGGTTTACACTCATATTTTTTGTGCTAAACATTTCACATACCTTATCTCATTAAAAGTGATTGGAGACAAGTGAGAAAATAAAAATAATAAAGAAAAACACAGAAAATGACAGGAAGAAATTAAAGAATGAGATTATGGGCAGGCATAATCATACTAAGATGAAAAAATTTAAGAAGATATGATAACACAGACATCATAGTGAACATTGTTACTCCAAGTGTAATTCTATGATCCAGCAGTATCACCTGAGTGATTGTTAGAATTAAAAATTCTCAAAACCCACCCAAGAATTACTGTAGCATAATCTGTCTGTCAGCAAGATCTCCAAGTGATTCATATGCACACTAAAGCCTGATGCAAATATATAACATACTCTAAAGTGGACACTATATACAAAACCTCTGAAGTGGCCAATTAAATTCCTCCCTAAAATGGTGCTAGATATTGTCAGTGACCCACCTAACTACCATTCCCAATCCTGTTCTTTCTTGCCTGTCTTCCATGTTTGAGTATTTAAAAAGCCAAACCCTTTCTCTGCCTTTCTTGCAGGTAAAAGTAGCAACAGCCAGCTAGGGGACAAGAAGATATAATGAAATGTCTACAGAGTGGTATCTGAAAAAGATTTCCCACCTTGATAAAAGTAGACTGAAGTAGCTTCAACTAGAGAATCAGAAAGTTTGTCAATAATAATAAATAAAAAAGTAGAGGTAATGAGGTGATTCCTTTTCGCTACCTGCTCACGTCTCTGGTGCCAGGAGTCTTACTGTAGAGAGATATTGCTAAGAACTGGGGCAGCCACTTAATGATTAACAAAAGAAGTCATCAACATACTAAAAATAGCTAAATGAAGTGTTAGAAAGAGCCTGGGTCCTTGGTGACATCACTGAGACTTCATCACCCAAACTACCCACCTTTGGACTTGTGTTTTGTGAGGTAATTAAAAGTCCTTTTGTCTAAGGCATGGCTCTGTTACTTATTGCTAAAATCACTCTTAACAGTCCTTAGGGACAGCACAGAATTTGAGTAAAAAAAGAGAGAGGGAGGCTATTCTATGGCTATTCTACATATAGAAAGTTCAAAATAGGGTGTCCAAAACACAGGAAGGACTCCGAAATGTTTAGTGAGATTGCAAATGTAATTAAATCAGACATTTCAGATCTCAAAAAAGTTTGGAGTGTGTTAACTTGTTCTCCTATAAAATCAACTTGATGGTCAGTAATCTCTAATTCACTTTGTATTTTACAGATATAAAATGTGGGTCACACTTGGTTTTTAGTCCTGTATTTTAAAACACTGTTTATCTAAATCACTAGTTAAAAATGACAAACTTTGCTACTTATTTGTTAACCAGGTTACTTTCAAACCTTGTTTATTTCAAATTGTGCATTGTTGTTGCTACACAGTCACTGTACTTCATGAAACCTACTAAAACATAGAGTTTAAGTTCAATAGAGGCATCAATGCAATGTAAGAAACAAATAGGTTATGTTTTCCCCATGAAAACTACTTATGATTAAAAATTTGTTAGCAGAAAGAGTATTTTCTCCCATTTTCTTTGCTTTCCTCTAAGTTAAAACACCTCCTTTGGAAAAAGAATAAAAATTTCAGCATCTATTTCTGTTTAGAACTGAAATTTTCCATGACAGTTCAACTACACTTCACCAATATGAGTGCTACTGCTGACTACACTCCACCAATATAAGAGTGCTGTTGCTGTCACTGCTGCTTCTGCCACAGCCACAAAAAGAAAGTGTAGCAAAAGGCATGAATTATCAGAATTTTCAAAGGTTCGGTTTTAAATCTCCTAATTATATATGAATATTCATTTTATAAAGAAAGATTATATGCCAGGTGCAGTGGCCCATATCTATAATCTCAGCATGATGGGAGACCGAGGAGGGAGGATCACTCAATCCCAGGAGTTCAAGACCAGCCTAGGCAACATAGCAAGGTATCATCTCTACAAAAAAAATCAAAAAATTAGCTGGGTGTGGTGGCGTATGCCACCACGTATTCCCAGCTACTTGGGAGGTTAAAGCAGAAGGGTTGCCTGAGCCCAGGAGGTCAAGGCTGTGGTAGACTGTGATCATGCCACTGTGCTCCAGCCTAGACAACAGAGTAAGATCCCAGCTAAAGAAAAAAAAAAAAAAGAAAGAAAAGAAAGAAATAGAAAGGAAGAATATATTTCAACACTTGTGAAAGAAAAATATTTTACAAATCTATGCATGCACTTTCTTCTTTACCATTATAATATTAACTCATCCGCGATTGCTGACATGAATTTACATCATTCCAAATTCTGTTTCTGAATGTTGCAACATTGTCATATGTACGTGTTATTATGTCCTTTTTTATTTAAAAATGAATAGTGAGGCAAGGAGAGAGAAAGCTAATTGAGATATTATCTGATATCAACTGCACAATGTTGTTATTGATTTACGTAGCTGGTAAAAATTGTAAGCTGGTCATTATTTTGTTGTGATTAGTGTTGTATACTTGTATTTTGATATTTCAGAGTTTTCATACTTGAATGTTTAAGATAATTTACAATAATTATGGAAAATGAAAGGATATATGCTGATAAGATTTCTGAGGTCAAAGGTGAAATGAACTTATTAGTGATAGTGAGACAGATAGTGATGCAATGATACAATGTAAATGAAGACATATATATATACATATATATATATACACGCACATAAAATATATATAATCTGAATAAAAATACAAAGTACAGAATGCTAGTCAGAGTAGTGTCTTAGGCAAATACTGGATATGTCTGCAACTTTCAGCTGTATTGTGAAAAAGGAAACAATTTACAAAAGACCATTTCACTTGTGCTTAACGACAGAAGTCTGTGGCAATCAGCTTCAGATTTTTTTTTTTTTCACCCGCTCTCAGTATTAGGAAAGTAAAAAACTTGCTGATCGTGAATGTGCTAATATAACTAAACCTTTTAGATCACTTTGAACTTTTACAGTCATCAACTAATTAATAATATTCATGCTCTAGAAAGGTTAAAATAGAGAGTGAATGTATTTAGACTTGTTGGGCATGTATCCAAGGAGACCCCTTTGAGAGATATATGAACGTTGTTTCTGGATTTGGTTTATTTGGGTTTTTTGATTAGTATGTTTTGGGCTCAGACTTTTTTCTGGAGGGTGCTTGGTTACTATCACTTCAGTAAAGATGGAGTCCAACAAATAGTTTAGGGTATTCAAAGGTTAATATAACAGATAGTTTAGGTTATTCAAAGACTGATATAACATAGAACAGTATACTCAAAGTTAATGCATACATAGTCAAGTAACTGTCAAATTCTAATGTGCACAGGAATCACCTGGGGATCTTATTGAAATACGGATTCTGAATCAGTAGATCTGGGTGTGGGCTTAAGATTCTGCATTTCCTACAAGCTTCCAGGTGATATCATGCTAGTAGTTCACAGATCATACTTTGAGTAGCAGAAGTCTAGTATTATATCATTTATAAAGTGCTTTAATTTGCATAATCTCATACTTTTTATTATATTGTCATTATATCAATGAGGAAGAAAAAATAGTAAGTTAATAAGATCTTCAGGTTCTTTATCAAGGCTGTGAGTAATAATGTTGACATTTCAGCCCATTTAATCTGACATAAGTCTAATTTCCTTTCTACTTCCAAAAAGAACTTCTCCCCGTACCCTCCCCCAGGTAAGACACCCAGTTCTTTGGGTCAAACAAGAACTAATTTTGCAGTCCTTCAGTTTGTTCAGACTAAACATTATCTAACCAATGAATGTACTAAATCCATCAATTAATTTTTCAGAATAAAATAGAAGGATCAATTTGGCTTTACTTACACATCAGAACACGTTGTAATTTGGGTTTTAATTAGATATTAGAATGTTAATAGAGAGAAATGTCCACTTAAATATACTGCATGGGCCATTAGTATGCCAGCTTTCTATAAAGCAGAAGTTAATATATTTTCAGATGGGAGAATGAAGAATGGAAAACAGACTGTTTCTAATTCAGAAGATGTTTCTCATGGCACAAAGAAAAATAGCATTAGGGTTTCATTTCTTCCCTCTTTTGTCTTCTCCCTCTCTCCTATCTGCCTCCTCCTTCCCTCTCTTCCACTGCATACACATCTATAAAACCCTTTAGGATCTGATTTCATTATTATGATTCAACTAACTGAAAAAGCTAAAATCCCTACGAGAGTCTAAGAGCAGCAGAAAATCTGATTATCTGGAGTGCTGTTGGCTAGCTCGTGGCATCCATATTTAAGGAAGCATTCTGCAACAGTCATCCCAAATGAGCACATGGCAGACCTCTCCATGCAGCCATTATTATTCAGTCATTGCTCGTTATGTTTGAATTAACAGTGACAGCACACATCATGCTTATTAGATGATGTTTCTATTTAATTTCTTATTATCTATTAAAATATCTTAGCTCTTGCAGAAAAGATACACAAAAAAGTCATATACAGAGACTCAAGGACCACCCACAGATTACTTTACTCATCCTTTCCAAATTATAATTCCTAAAGAGTTTACTTGAAAAAGCACCACCTCCAAATTAGTACTGTAATGTTGTACTTCTGGTTCTGACGAGTATTGTGAAAAGAAAATGGATTGTTGCTTTGAGCCAAGATACATTCATTTGGGGGCTTGGGGGTGACTCTGATTTGTAAAGTTGTCAGGTGATGAAAAGATGGCTTCAATATACTCTTTGACAGCATCAAAATACAAACTACATCAGCACTGCTATTACTTCATTCTACACAACTGCCAGGGAGACTGAAATTGAGGGCCAGCATGGATCCACCTGCTGAAAGACCACTGCCTCTGACACACACACATCAAATATTACTCAAGATATACATACATAAGATACATGAGGGTTGTGAAAAGCCAACTGCAAGGTAACCATTTAGGAGTTATCTGAACTAAGGACTCAGTCCCAAGGGTTAGTTCAAGTAAGGCATGTAGGGGGATTTTCAATGGGTTTTTCTGAGATCTAAGTCTTATTACCATCATTAACCTCCTATTCCAAGTGACTACCATGTTGTTGGAATATAGCCAGCACTGGGATTGTCATAAATAGGCCCCAGTGTTTCCAATGTTTTGTGTTCAAAGTCTCAGTGTCCTTCTGAAGTTGTAAGTCATTCACTGCTGCAACAATACCTGTAACTACTGCTGGAGCTTTCATTCTTATTCAGAGTCCTTTCTTTCTCCCTGCTTTTGTTTGACAGTGAAAATCTAAGCTTGCAGATCTAACACTTGTTGGCCACGTCACAATATTAGAACAAGAATGCTACTCTTTGAGGCTTTCCAAGGATCTATCTAATTGATACTATCATAACAAAATATGATTAAGGTAATCATTTTTGTGATTTTTCTGAATTCTGAAGTTTATGGAAGAATGGTCATCTCTTTATAAAGATGGGCAAAATAACATAATCATTCACGGTGGTGATTGGGCCACCACATGCAGATATTCACGTGACTTAATAATGGCAAAATAAGCTTATTTTATTTAAGTTTCATTAACTCTAAGTGAATCTTGCTTTCAGTGCTGTTTATTCTTCATTGAAAACTAAGTCACAAAAGTTTTCTTCAGCAGAAAACCTGAAGCAAAGATTAAATAGTAGCTTAAAGACTGAAGAATCACTTACCAAGTGCATTTGGTTTAAATTGAAGAACATCCTATGCTCAGGTTCAATTGTAAATAATTGCCTACCCTTTCTAGTAACAATAGTGATAATACTCAGCATTTCTTAAATTCTTTGATATTTTCCAATCACTTTCCATAGGGATTGAATTGCTACTAGTCAATAAACATCAATAAAATTTACATCTTGACTCAATGACAAATGTCTCCTTATGACGTTTTAATGATTGAAAGATATGTCGAAGTCACCACTTCCAATACTTTAGAATGTTACTCTATTTGGAAATTGGTCTTTACAGAGGTAATCATGTTAAAATGTAATCATTAGAGTAGGCCCTAATTCAATCTGATAACAACCTTATACAAAGGGAAAATTTGGATGCAGACAGGCACCGAAAGAAGACAGTATGACAGTATGAAGACACACAAGGAGAAGATGACTATACACCAAGGAATCTCAGAGGCTACCAGAAGCCAGGGAAACATGGAAGGGATCTTTTTCTAATGCCTTCTGAGGGTACATGACCCTGCTAACACCTAGATTTCTAGCTTCCAGGGTGTAAGAATATATTTTTGTGGTTCCCAGTCCCCTTGTGATACTTTGCCATGGCTGCCCTAAAAAACTTACACAAGGTTTCTCTACTCTTGTACAAATATGGACTGACCTTGCCCAAAGGCTTGAAAAGGGTGTTTTTGCCACGAAGCAAAATGTATGCGCTCTAAAAGCATCACAGCAGAAGCCAAATCATAGTGGATGGACTTAGGAGGAGAAGGAGCAGGAAAAGGAGGAAGAGAAGGAGAAAGAGGAAGAACAATGAGGAAGAAGACTTGCAGGTGGAAATGGAGGAAAGGATGGGAAGAGAAGAAAAAGAAAGGGAAAAAGAAGAAAGAAAAAGAAAGGAGACTAGAAGAAGGAGAGAAAAAACAAATTATCAAGACTCAGGCAAGAAGATAGAAGGAATATGATGCCAAAGGATGGGTGTGGGGTAAGAAGGTAGAGGAACTGAAGGAGTTTTTTGGGTTTGGAATGTGATGATGAACCCAAAGAAGTCCATCTTGCCATAAAGTCGAAACGTCTGCGTCTCCTACAAAATATGTAAAAGGAAAAGGAAAAGAAACAAATAAAATCAAGCCCCAGCAGTCACTCACTCTGAAAGCCTTTATGTCTGAGACCAAGGGAAGAGGGCAGGAAAAAGGGGAAAGTAAGAAACGTTCTACTGGTAAGAAACACCAGATGGTCCATACTTATCTCATTTGCCTGTTCTCAAGAACCTCTGAATCTTTCTACTTTTTACCCTCTGTGGTTTTGATCTGAGAGGGGGAAAAATGTATTTCTCTTAGATTCAGCCTATATTTATCCTGGAAGGGATAAAATGCACTTGTGGTTTAACATTTAAATTTGACTACTAATTAATATCACCTTTCGACTGCCCCTCTGGTTTTCAGTAGTGCCTGGAGCCACTGCCATTTCTAAGAAAATTTCTCTTGTCATTTTTTGTGAATTTCTAGGTGTCCTCCATATAGCAGGCAGAAATCTGTTTGACATTTTAAAGAAAACATTGTGGTTTAGCTCTAGGTTTCTTCTGCTTAAGTCAATCAGTCAATCATTTCACGTTTTTTTTTTTTTCTTTTCTTTAATGAGGCGTCTCTTGGAGTGTGTTGACATGAAAGTTGATTGGTCTGCTTCCTAGATGGATGAGCTATGGTTACAAAAGTGCTGAATTTTTAAATTTACATAATGAATGTTCAAGTAATATGATTATGTATCATAGAAAAATAATTTCAGAAGCAAGTTCCTTTTTTCTAAAAAAAGGAGTTTATAATTTCATTGCATAAATATACATGTTTATTCCACACTTAGCTATTAAGTACTTAATATGTGCCTGGTATTATATTAGATAGTTGATCACCCACAAAACACCCAATTAACTCAGATATCATTATAACTAGACCTTCAAAAAAATGGCAATACTCACCTAATGCTCATTCTGAGTAAAGACAGAAAAATTAAGGGTCTCTAGCCTCTGCCCTTAAAAGCTTAAGCTAAGTTTAATACTGTAATGGAAGAATTTGGCCTATTCTCCATTAAAAGAGATTTGAGGGGATTTAACAAATAAGATTAACTAAGCTACTGGTATACAATTCATTGATAAGTGAATAAAATAATATCATTAATGGCTATTATCCTCATAATACTCAACCGTTGTTTACTGATATACTGTGCTAAGAATGTGTCAAGTTCCTTCTCATTTGATATTTACAACTCCCTATTGGAAAGATACTGTTACTGACCCCAGTTTACAGATAAGGAAAATAATGCACAGAAAGGCAAGTCACTTATTTAAGAGGTCACAGAAGTAATAAAACGTGAAACCAGATTCCATCATGCGTGTCAGGTCACAGAACAACTCACAACAGAAACAAAGAACACTCACATAGCCACTAAACTTTGGGTGAAAATTCACCCTCACATTTGATAAAATAATATCCTTTCTCTAATCCCCAAAGAGTAACAATATTCCAAGAAATTAGGGAAGAAAAAAACTATAGTAAGCAGGGATTTAGATTCCTCAGAATGTGAATTTTGTCCTTTGAAAAGGTCACACATGCCGGGCTTGGTGGCTCAGCCTGTAATCCCGCGCCTTTGGGAGGCTGAGGTGAGTGGATTGCCTGAGCCTGCGGGTTCGAGATCCGCCTGGGCAGCAAGACCTCATCTCTACAATAAATCAAAAAGTCAGCCGGGCGTGGTGGCACATGCCTGTAATTCCAGCTACTTGGAAGGCTGAGGCGGAAGGATCGCCAGAGCCCAGCAGGCGAGGCTACGGTGGCAGAAGCGGCCACTGCACTCCAGTCTGGGCGACTGAGTGAGACTCCAACTCAAAAAAAAAAAAAAAAGGAAGAAAGAAAAGGTCACACAAGAAAACAAATTGATAAATTAATATAATTTTAAAAACATGATATATGCTAGCTGGAATAAAGGAAATAACAGATGGCAAACAGAATCCTTAAAAATCTAATCCTGATGAATAATAAACACTTAATTGGAAAATAGTGATTTCTAACTTCAATAGTTTTCTTTCCAAAAATTCTACTGTCAGCTAGGGCAATTATATCAAATCTACCATTAAGCACTACCCCCATAAAAAGAAGAAAACCATGGAATCATTGAATGAT
Source organism: Carlito syrichta (assembly GCF_000164805.1). Classification (NCBI taxonomy): domain Eukaryota; kingdom Metazoa; phylum Chordata; class Mammalia; order Primates; family Tarsiidae; genus Carlito; species Carlito syrichta. The sequence goes on along the minus strand of NW_007259550.1, from coordinate 378,132 downwards.
AGAAACGTTAGTGACCTAGGAGATTATGTCCAATTCTGTCCTTTTTTTTGAGTTGGAATCTTACTCTGTCACTCAGGCTAGAGTGCAGTGGCATACTCACGGCCACCACAGCCTTGATCTATTGGGCTCAGGTGATCCTTCTGCCTCAGTCTTTCAACTAGCTGGAACTACAGGCAGGCGCCACCATGCCTAGCTACTTTTTTTTTATTTATTGTAGAGGCGAGATCTCACCAAGTTGCCCAGGCTGGTCTTGAATCCCTGAGCTCAGGCAATCCTCTCACCTCTGCCTCCCAAAGTACTGGGATTACAGACTTGAGCCACCATGCTCAGCCCAATTCTCTTATAAAAGATAAAAACCTCAAACTAGAGAGCTCAGAGGTGATAACAACTGCAGATAGAAAACCTATGGCTACAATGTATTAGATGTTATTACAGTAATTTTAATAGCATATACACAAATTATTCTTTTTTATGTTCATTCTTCTCTACATGAGGCTTGATATGTTTATTAGTACCAGAAGTTTATAACCCCGTTAAGAACATCCAGGGCTAACATATTCTTTAAAACTCAACCATCAGTTTATTCTGCCTTTTATCATCAATAAGCTTCTTTGTTTTGGGCAATAAATCCTTTCCAGGGGCTTTCACACATGTACCACATGCCACACAACATAGTTTCCTCATAATCTTGAAAATCAAGGCAGAGATAATGATTCCATGTCCTTTTGCAGAGCAAACAAGAAGACTACCAACTACTATTGCAGTTAGATGGGTGCCATCTCACTGAGTTCTGGTCCATGATACAAGGCTAGAAAAGATAGAAATTATTTTAAAACATGCTTTGTGTTCCACCAACCTCTCTTCTCTTGCAGTGGTTATACTGGTAGGCATTTGTTCCACATGACATAGCCTCAGTACAGAAATATTCTAGGTCTCAGAGTCATCACTTGAAAGAGAGCTTCCGAGGAGAGATGTCTGACCCACTCTGCACTATAATCCTAACCTATCCTGACTAACACAAGAAACAGTTCTGTGCAAAATCATACCTGGGATTGTGCTTGTTTAGAAGACCTCTGAGTGTCTGTAACACACTTACATGTGGCATTCCATATACTAAGGTACTGAAGTCAAATAAAACTCTAACCAGAAATTTACCTAACCAGCATTATTTTTTGATTTTCTGGGATTTCTCACTTCCATCATTCTCATTGTCCATCTACCCTGGGAATGAATTTGTGTCTCTCTGAAACTCTAGCACCATATTCACCAGATACAACTGTACCTGGTTAACCTTCTCCTCCAAATTAACATACTACCAACTACAGGTTCATTTATTTAATGTCTTATTACTTCTATTCATTAGGCAATTTTTTTTTTCCTGAGCTGGAGTCTCACACCATCACTCAGGCTGGAGTGCAGTGGCACATTCATTGCCACCCCAGCTTCAACCTGCTGGGCTCAGGTGATCCTTCCACCTCAGCCTTCCAAGTAGCCGGAACTACAGGTGTGCACTCCCATGCCTGTCTAATTTTTTGATTTATTACCGAGATGGGGGTCTCACCAAGTTGCCCAGACTGTTCTTGAACCCATGGGCTTAGGCAATTCCCTCACCTCGGCCTCCCAAAGTGCTGGAATTACAGGCTTGAACCACCACACCTGGCCTCAGTTTTAAATCATTGGCTTGATCTATCTTAATATCTACTTAGAATAGCAATCTGACTTATCAATGTGTGTTATAAACACAGATTATAACTAGAATCCCTGCTTACATGATGAAGACATAGAATCAAGTGTATTTTAATTAGTATTTATTTCCATTTCTTCTCCATTATAGCCAACAAACATTTTTCACACTTTTTTTATTAAAAAGGACGACCAGGAAATAAATTAGAATTTTTTAACTTTACATAAATATGATATTAATTCAATCTGTATTGACAGACATGGAAGATTCTATTAATTTTGAAGTGTCAAAGCACATAGATCCATCTAGTTCATTTCCACAGGTATAGGAATTATTCAGATATCACAAGACTTTCAAGGAGAGAATTTCTTTAAATTGGAGTTGAGTATTGGATCAAGGGCTCATTTCTCTTTTTTTCCTGACAATGTCTGTGCTGCATGGTATGAGACATAGTTTTATAAAAATTGGAAAGGAGAGGTAATAATCTAGGAGGAGATTTTTTAAATGATGAATCTTAAGAATAGACAGATTTGGAATATGCCACCCTGAAATTGGCAGGAATCACAAAGTCAATAAAATCTAATATTTGCGAGGAGACAAGTATTTATATTTCCTATATTTTTCTAGTCTAAAGAGATACAATCATTATGTGTGAAAAAATGGTAGGAAATACTTGTAGTAACCTAGCACCAGCAAATAGTCCAACACCAGAGAGAAATATGTGGAAAGAACACCTACTTTCTAACAACAATTTTTTAAAATTTTAAGGATATGGGGTACAATTCAGGATTAGGTATACAAATGGTCATCGCACAGGTAAAGTTTGGGCCTCCTTCTGGTCCTCACTTAACCTGGTTTTAGATCAGAAACACGTATTGATATTATGTACCCCTCCTTTCTCCCCTGGCAGTTTTCCACTACTGCCAATCCCTTTTTGATAATGTTATGGTCAATGTTCAGGGTCTGCTGATGAATGAGAACATATGGTAATCAGTTCTTTATTTCTCTGATAGATACTGAGTATTATAGACTCTAAATTCATCCACATTTCTGTGAAGTCCATATGTTTGTCCTTCTTTATGGCTGCATAATACTCTATTATGCATATGTACCACATGTGTAAAAATCCAGTCCAGTTTCAATGGACAGCATGGTTGGCTCCATGTTTTTGCTATTGTGAACAATGCTGCAATAAGCATGTGTGCGAGTATCTTTTTTATAGAATGATTTGAGTTCCTCTGGGTATATTCTTAGTAGGGAGATTGCTGTGTCATATGGAAGGTCAATTCCTAGTTCTTTTAGAAATTGCCACACTGTTTTCTATAGAGGTTGAACTAGTTTGCATTCCCAGCAGCAGTGTAGAAATGTTCCCTTTTCTCTATATCCACACCAGCGTCTATTGTATAACAAATACCAACTTTGAAGGAATGTAATGAATTGTTTGAAGGACTAGAAGCTTTTATTCAGAGAAAGACGGGAAGAGAAAGAGCGCCTGAAATAATTTTCAGGAAAATGAAACTATATCTAAACAACGATACGTGAAAGGGAGCAAAAAACCGCAGAAGCTCGGAAGAACAATAGCAAAGAAGGAAAAGCTGATAAAGCAGTCAAGGAATGTTGAAAATTTCGCTGTGAAGAGGATGGTTAAATAATTTTATTACCCTTTAGGTTTCAAGATAGATGACGAGAAGCATTTCACGCCTGCCTCCTCCACTTAGAACCAAAGTAGTGTATAAGACACTCCCACTTTGAATACATTGTCCAAGAAAGAACATTAGAATTCAACATAGAAGTTACAGGAAGCGCCAAAAGCAAGAAAGAAGGGAGAGAGGCAGCCCAGTGGAGTTGGTTGGGAGTGGGTGGGTGAGAGATTCCAGTGGCCTATATCCTCACTGTAGAGTCATGCAATCCTGGCCACAGGAGAACCCCTTGGCCCTCCCAACTCCTGAAATTAACATAAGGAGCTGCTGGGAGACAATGGAACAGAACTGTTCCAGGGAGAAAACTCATGCTGAGTCACACCCTTTCTGAGACCTGTGTGGCTACAACATGGCACTATTTTTGTTCTCAGTCTGGAACAAACAGTACACTGTTCTGAAGTCCAGCAGCTCCAGGACTGAGGTATTATGGAAATTCAGATTGTCACTGCTGGGTCTGGAGAGTGATCTGGGAACACTCCCACAGCCAGAACAAAGAAGCAAGTGAGCTGTGGGCTGCAACTGCCAGTGCTGGAAAATGAGGATTGCTTGGACAGAGACTGGGATGCAAACAGGATACAAGTTGGTTGGGACTTGGTTGCTAGCTGAGTAAAGACTCCTGCAGCTGGGGAAGAGTGAGCTAGGTGTGGACTACCACTACAGAGGCTAAGGAGCAAGCCCCACTGGAACTAGGGCCTGAGAGGGACACGCATTCCTCACTTGTTGACCCAGGGTGTGGCCACTGAGGCTGGCCAAACCCTCGGCTGCTTCTGAGCACTCTGCTTGGGACTGAGGATCATTGTGCCCCCACCCACCCACATAGGTTAGAGTGCCTGCTCTAACCAATGGGGGACCTAAGCACAAGCCCACCCAGCACCTCCCACCCCCAAGACAACACACACAGTCCAGGGTCCAGAGGACTGCCCAACCCAATCCACCACCTAGGGTACCTGGGCACTCCTCCCAAAGGCCTGAAGTTTTAGCATAAACTTCTGGCTGCTACCACCTGGCCTGACAATTACCTGTAAATGCCACCTGTGGACCTGGAAATTGGCTTTTTCAGCCTATCACAGCCAATGTCGATATCAACACACACCATTCAAGACCCAGAGAATCATTCTACCACTGCTACTACCAATGCCCATGCCGTGTTGGCCACTCTGGAGACCCAAAAATCAGCCTGTTGGTAACCACCAACACATGTACCAATGTATACCACTCTGGGGCTCAAAGATAGGCATGTTCCACCCACTGATCATCAGTGGGTACTGAAGACTGGCCCATCCATCATGCCAGGCCCCAGAACAACTTTATGTCTACTAATGACCATACCTTAACCTACCAAGAAAAATATAGATGCTATAACACTATTTACAAAGAAATCACACAGAGACTATACTACTGGACACACTCAGAATTAAAGCCCAAGTACCCTACCCAACCAACTCCATAAGATACATTCGCAGAAACAGTTCTCCTTTATGAAAAAAAATTCAAAAATAAGGAGTGATTATTACACCAGATGTACAGATATCAAGATAATGACATTGAAAACATGAAAAAAAAGGAAATATGATACCTCCAAAGGAATATAATAATTCTTAAATGATAAGTTTTAAGGGAAAAAGAAATTTTCAAAATCCCAGAAAATAATTCAAAATAGTGATTTTTAAAGAAGTTCAAAGATATATAAGATAATTCTGAAAAATAATACAAAGAAATTAGAAAAACAATTTAAGATATAAATAATTTTACCAAAGATAAGTATTTTTTAAAGGAACAAATAGAAATTCTGGAAATGATGAATTTATTGAAGGAAATGCAAAACATATTTGAAAACTTCAACAATAAACTAGACAAGCAAAAGAAAAAAAATCAGAACTTAAAAGCAAATCTTTTGAAATAATCCAGTTAGGTAAAAATAAAGAAAAAAAGAATGAGCAAAGCTTTTGTGACATTTTGGACGCATAAAGCAACTGAATATTCAAACTATCAGTGTCTTTGAGAAAGAAGAAAAAAGAATTAGAAAATATATTTAATAAAATAATAAATGAAAACTTCACAACTCTAGCAAGAAAGTTAGACATTAAGACACAGGAGGCTAAACAATCCCCAGGCAGATACAATATATAAAAGTCTTCTCCATGGCACATTATAGCAGACTGTCTAAAGACAAAGATCAAGAGCAAATCCTATAAATAGCAAGAGAAAGGTACTATGATATCCATATAGGAAATCCCATGAGAACAACAGCAGATTTCACAGCAGAAACCCTACAGGTCAGAAAAAAATGGGATGATGTATTCAAAGTGCTGAAAGAAAAAAACGTGCTACTAAGAATAATATATCCAGTAAAATTCTCATATAAGTGAAGAAGATATCAAGTCTTTTCCAGACAAGCAAATGCTGAGGGAATTCATTAACACTACATCAGTTCCACTCAAGGGAGTCCTAAGCCTAGAAGCAAAAGGATGATTTTTACAATCATGAAAATACATAAAAATATAAAACTTACTGGAAATGTAATCACACCAAGGCAGAAAGGAAAAGACTCAAATGGCACCACTACAGAAATCTACCAAACTACAACAATCAATAAAAAAAGAAACAGACTATATAAAACAACAAATAATGAACAATATGAAAGGAATAAAGTTTCATATATCAACAATGAACTTGACTATAAATGAATAAAATTGTCCACTTAAAAATATAAAATGACTGCATGGATTAAAAAATTGGCCAGGCATGGCTCATGCCTGTAATCTCAGCACTTTGGGAGACTGAGGCTGGAGATTGTTTGAGCCCAGGAGTTCAAGACAAGTCTAGGCAGCATAGCAAGACCTTATGTACAAAATTTTTTTCTTAAAAATTACCCTTGCACGGTGGTACATGCCTATAGTACTAGCTACTCAAGAGGCTAAAGCAGAAGAATCACCTATGCCCAGAAGTTCAAGGCTGCATTTAACCATGATGGTGCCATTCCAGCCTGGGCAACAGAATGAGACCCTGACAGAGAGAGAGAGAGAGAAACAAATCCAACTATATGCTACTTACAAGAAACTCATCTTACCAGTATAGACACATATAACATATAGACTGAAAGTAAAGGGGTGGAAAACATTCCATACAAATTAAAATAAAAAGCAAGCAGGAGCATCTATACTCATATCAAATAAAACAGACTTTACAAATATTTTTTAAAAAAGAAAAAGATCATTAAATAATGACGAAGTGAGCAATCCACCAAGAGGATATTAACATTCTAAATGTATATGTACCCAACACTGCAGCACTCAGATTCATAAAGCAAATATTTCTAGATCTAAAGAGAGAGGTAGACTACAACATAATAATAGTGGGGGACTTCAACACCTCACTCTCAGTATTAGACAAATTATCTAGACAGAAAATCAACAAAGAAATATTGGATTTGAATTGGACTTTAGACCAATGTACATAACAGACCTTTACAGAGCATTCTAATCAATGACTGAAGAATACACATTATTTTCATCAATATTGGGACATTCTTTAGGATAGACCATATATTAGTCCACAAAACAAGATTCAACAAATTTTGTTTAAAATTGGAATATTAATATTTTCTCAGATCACAGCAGCATAAAACTAGAAATCAATACCAAGAGGAACTTGGAAACTATGCAAATATGAGAATGAAACAACATGCTACAGAAGGACCATTGGGCCAATGAAGAAATTAAGATAAAAGCCAAAAAATTTTTGAAACAAATGAAAATGAAAACACAACACCTCTGGGATACAGCAAAGGCAGTGCTAAAAGGAATGTTTATAGCAATAAATGCAATAAAAGTAGAACGATTACAAATTAATAATCTAACAATGTACCTCAAAGAACTAGAAAATCAAAAACAAACAAAACACAATTAGCAGAAAAAAATTAGCAAAGATCAGATTAGAACTAAGTTAGAGAGATTTAAAAAATATAAAGAATCAACAAAATGAAAATTGGCTCCTCACAAAGGTATGCAAAATGGATACCAATATAACTAGACTAATCAAGAAAATAAGAAAGACCCAAATAAACAAAATAGAAATGAGAAAGGAGACACTAAAACTGATAACCACAAAGATCATGACTGACTATTATGCACAACTATGCACTGACAAACTAGAAAACCTAGAGAAAATAAATTCCTAAAAGCCTACAACATATCACAACTGACCCAAAAAATAATTGAAAATGTGAACAAACCAATAATGAGTAGCAACATTGAATTAGTACTCAAAAGTCTCCCAACAAAGAAGAGCTCAGGACCAGACAGGTTCACAGCCAAATTTTACTAAAGATACAATTGTCCTCAGACTAGTTCAAAAATCAAAGAGGATGAAGTTCTCCCTAACTTATCTCCCTAACTTATCCAGCATTACCCTGATACCAAAACCAGACAGGGACACATACACACAAAGCAAGCTATAAGCCAATATCCTTCATCAACATAGACACAATTCTCAATAAAATACTAGTCAACTGAATCCAACAGCACATCAAAAGATAATAATACACCACAAACAAATGAGAATTATACCAGGGACACAAGTATGGTTCGGCATATGCAAACCAACATCATATCAACACAATGAAACACAAAAGCCATATGATCATCTCGATAGATTTTAAAATGTGGTTTATTAAATTCAGCATCCCTTTATGATAAAACCTCCTAATAAACTAGGCATAGAAGGAACATACTGCAAAATAATAAAGATCATATATGACAAAGTCACAGCTAACATCATACTGATAGGGAAAAGTTAAAAACCTTTTCTCTAAGAAGTATAACATAACAAGAAAGCCTGCTTTCACCTCTGCTATTTAGCATAGTACTAGAAGTTCTAGCCAGAGCAATCAGGTAAGAAAAAAAAAAGCATCCAAATAGAAAAGGAAAAAGTCAGATTGGCCCTCTTAGCTGATCATATGCTCTTATACCTAGAAAAACCTAAAGATTCCACCAAAAAACTCTCAGATTTGGTAAAGGAATTCAGTAAAGTTGCAGGATAAGAAATTGATATACAAAACTCACTTGCATTTCTATATACCAATAATGATCTTGTTGAGAAAAAAAGAACACAATTCCATTTACAATAGCTACAAAAATAAAACAAAATACCTAGGAATAAATTTAACCAAGAAGGTGAAATATTTCTACACAAGAAACCACAAAACATGACGGGAGAAACCATAGATGACACAAACAAGTGGAAAAACTTTCCATACTCATGGATTGAAAGAATTTAAAGTGACCATGTTACCCAAAACAATCTACGAGATTTAAAACAACTCCTATTAAAATACCACATCATTCTTCATAGAATTAGGAAAAGACCATAAAATTCATATGAAACCAAAGAGCCCAAATAGTCAAAGAAATCCTGAGCAAAAGAACAAAGGTGGAGGCATCATATTACCTGACTTCAAAATATATCACAAGCCTAGAGTTAAAAAAAACAACATGATATTGCTATAAAAATAGACATATAGACCAATGGAACAGACTAAAGAACCAAGAAAAAAAGCCTCATATTTATGTCAACAACTTATCTTCAATAAAGTCAATAGGAACTTACACTGGGGCAAGGACACTCTCTTCAATAAATGGTGCTGGGGAAAATGGAATAGCCTCACACCAAAGAAGGAAACTGGATGCCTATCTCTTACCATATACAAAAATCAACTCAGGATGGACTAGAAACATAAAACCCAAGATTATAAAAATAATAAAATCCAGGGAAATCTCCCCTAGATATTAGTCTAGGCAAAAAAAATTTATGACAGAGACCTCAAAAGCACAGGCAACAAAAATAAAAATAGATACTTTGGATTGCAATGTATTGAGTTAAATAGTTTCTGCACAGCAAAAGAAACAATCAACAAAATGAGCATACAACATGATGAATGAGAGTAAATATTTGTAAATTATTTATCCAACAGGGGACTAAAATCCAGAATATATTATACAAACAACTCAAACAACAGAAGAGGCAAAAAAGAAAACCCTCATTAAAACATTGGGCAAAATACATGAATAGACATTTCTCAAAAGAAGTTATACAAACAACTAACAGATATATTTAAAAATATTCACTATCACGAATCACCAACAAATTCAAATCTAAACCCCAATGAGATATTATCTTACCCCAGTCAGAATGGTCTTTATTAAGAAGACCAAAAAAAGTATTGGTGCAGATGTAGAAAAAAAGAAATATTAACATACTGTTGGTGGAATATAAACTAGTACATCCCACATAAAAGCAGTATGGGTATTTCTAAAACTACTAAAAATAGAATTGCCATTCTATCCAGCAGTTCTACTACTGGTAGCCACCCAAAGGGAAATAAATCAATAGATCAAAAGGATACCTGCACTCACATGTTTATTGCATCACTATTAACAATAGCAAAGATATGGATTCAATGTACGTGTTCATTAATGAATAAATGAATAAAGAAAATACAGCATATATACACAATAGAATATGATTTGGCAAGAAAAAGAATAAAATCATGTCATTTGCAGCAACATGTATGGAAGTTGGGGTCATTATCTTAACTGAAATAAGCCAGGCACAAAAAGACAAATATAAGTTTTTACGTATCAGTGGGCAATAAAAAATTTGATCACATGGAGGTAAAGAGGAGAAAGATGGATAACAGAGACTGGGAAGACTGATGGGGATGGAGGAGAATAAAAAGAACTGGGTTAAAGGGTACAAACACACAATACAATAGAAAGAATAAATTCAATGTTTGACTGTAGAGTAGGGTGACTATACTTAATAAAAATGTGCTGTACTCTGGTGATGGCTACCCTAAATACCCTGACTTAATCACTATCTACACATTATATACATGTAACAAAATTTCTAACGTACCTATGACACATCTATACATTTATACAAATTTTTAAAATTATAAAACTTTAATAAACACAGCAGATTACCATCCTCACTTATAATTTAATGGTTCTTGGCCAGCAATTATAAATAAGCATCATAAATCGGTAATCATCTAGATCGTCTCTTTTAGCTTTCCTTTGATTTCTGATGAGAGAACTCTTTTCCTTCCATAACCAATTCTAGTGCATATTTGTCAAATTTTTTGGATTCCCACAAGGTTTGAATATCCTTTCTATGTTTAAAAATGTCCCACCATGTCAGCCCTGGGGTAAAACAGCAGGTAACTTTAGTTATAAATGTCTGGTGCTCACTTTCATAGACTTCCTCAAAGATAAACATAACCAAGAACATAACTATCAAATATGACAAAACCAAACAAGCACTTAATTCAATGCTGGTGGCACAAAGATAGCAGACTTACAAATTTCTTCTGGAGGTAAATACTCCAAGTTCCTAGAGACAGCAGTGGCAGAAGTTTCATGTTTGTACCTAATGTCCAGTATTAAATAAAAGTGTTTGCCTTGGTATCTTCACTGAACCATTCTGTCTGGTGATCTGGGCACTGATCCTTCTTATATGACCCCGGCACCTACCTCTTTAGCTTACTAAAAATAATAAATTGACCAATATAATTTAACATACATATCTTCTACTTAAACGCTTGAGAATTAGTTTCTCTAGTTTTGAACCCAAAAGCCTGTGGTAGATATTATTCAAGCTTTGCCCAGATCCCTCATATTTCTTTTACCAGTGCTGTGATTCCTTCTCCCAGACTTTGTGTACTCCTAATTCAAAAAGCAGTTTTTGCAACTTTCTTTGGAAAGACTACCCTCTGACTACTAAAGATGTTTTATACACAAGCTCAAATTGCTGCAAGTGCCTAGGAATTGATGTCCTCACTGTGAAGTGCAGCAGTGTGAGCACAATTGTATTCATTTGCTAGAGCTGCTATTACAAAGTACTACAGACTGAGTGGATTAAAAGACATCAATTTATTTCTCACAGTCTGGAGGTTAGAAGTCCAAGTTAAGGTGTAGGCAAAGCTGGTTTCTTCTGAGGTCCCTCTCCTTGCCATGTAGATGACCATCTCTTCCCTGTGTCTTCACATGATCATCCCTCTTTATGTGTCTATGTCTTACCTCTTCTTACAAGAACACAAGTCATGTTGAATTAAGACCCACCTAAATGACATTATTTTAACCTAATTACCTTTTAAAGGCCACATCTCCAAATACAGTCAAATTCTGAGTAACACGGATTAGAACTTCAACATAAAAATTTGGAGAAGGGGAAAACTCAGCCCATAATAATGGCTTCCCTTGGCTCAAGTAGATACAAATGGGAAGTGACATATACTCTACAGTTTCTATGCAAGATAAAACTTAGGCTGGGACTTTGTCTAAAATTGTACTCTTGCTGGAGCTTTCTCCCCTACCCCAGCCTGTTTCCCCCATCCCTTAGCTGTTCCTCCTGCGAGTCTCTCCTTAATAAATTGCTTGCACGGGAATTTTCATTCCAGGTTCTGCTTTTGGGGGAAGTAACCTATTACACAATCCTAAATAATCTACCTTCCTTTGCTTAGAAGAAATGTATCTTCTTTTTAAGCATCAGGAGATAACATCAGTGGGAAATGGAAAAGTTAAGACTTCAAAAAGTCCTTTCTTCCACAAAAGCAATGAAAATGCTGGAAGAAAAATGGCCAAAATCACTTTTTATAGAACTCTGAAAATTAACCAAAGGCTTGCAACAATTTGGGAGCATTTATTCAAGAAAAATAGTGGCACCTCAGCAAGAACAAAGATCTTATGACATTTTTACTTGGTCTACTCCATCTCTTTCCCTAAAATCTATGGCAGTTTTGAATAACAACAGTTCCACAATCACAATGAAAATCAGAAATCTAACAGTTACTGACAGTAATAGAACATGGTAGGAGCTACTCAAAAGCCCAGTTCCCAGACACTTGCCATTTCTGACTCAGCTTCATCCTTCTGACTCTGCTTTCTGAGGAACTGGGACTATAGGTGTGTGCCACCATACCCAGCTAAATTGTTTATTTATTGTAGAGACAGAGTCTCACTATGTTGCCTCGGCTATCTTCTATTTTATATTTCTCTTTGTTGTTACCTTTACTGGTGCTGTTTATTTCTTTATGGGGATTCAATTTATTGTCTAGGAACCTTTCATTTCATCCTAAAGATTTCTCTTCAGTATTTTTTGTGAAGCAGTTTGTTAGTAACATTTGCTTCCACTTTTATATGGTAATATCTTAATTTCTCCTTCATTTTTGAATAATAATTTTGCTGTATATATAATAGAATTCTTGGTTAACAATCCTTTTCTTTCAGTATTTTGAATACTGTATCCCACTGCTTTATGGCTTCCATAACTTCCTATGAGAAATCAACTGTTAATATTATTGAGAATCCTTTCCACATAATTAGTTAATTCTCTCTTTCTGTTTTTAGGATCTTTTTGTCTTCATAGTTGATAGTTTGATTATGATATGTCTGAGTCTTTAAGTTTTTCCTACCTGGAATTAGTTGGGGTTCTTTGATGTTTACATTAATATTTTTCATCAAATTTGGGAAGATGTTGGACATGATTTCGTCAAAAAAAATTTCTGATCTTTTATCTCTTCCCTCTCTTTCTGTAACTTCCATTATATTTCTGTTGTTATTCTTGATGGTGCCCCAAATCTCTGAGTTTCTGTTAATTTTTCTTCATTCTTTTTCCTTCTGCTTTCAAACCTGATAATATCAATTGATCTATTTTTAAGCTTACTTTTAAAATATTTTTTATATTCTTTAAATATATTTAAATTAACTTAACGTTTTTTATCTACTGTAGTGCACTGTCTGGGTTTCCTCAGGGACTGCTTTCTTTTATTTTTTTCTTCTGTGTATGAGCAATACTTTCTTGTATCCTCAAATATATCATAATATCTTTTTGAAAGCTAGACATTTTAAATAATATGATGTGGCCACTTTAAAAGTCAGATTCTCTCTTCTCCCCAGAATTTATTATTGTTGTTGCTTGATTCTTTGTTTTTTGTTGTTGTTTCTGTTGTAGTTTTGTTGCTTTCCTAAACTAATTCTATAAAAATCTGTATTTTGGGATTATTTGGGGCCACTGAAGTCTCTATTTGGTCAGCTTAGTAATCAACTAATGACCAAACATATTTATTTAAATATCTAGAACTAATAAGTTTGCCAGCTTTTGTCAAGGGGTTCTCTGTGCATGTGACATGCAATCATCACTCAGGGAGGCAGTTTTCTCTGCTTTAGCTTTCACTTCTACTTCCACAGAGCCCCAAGGCTGAACAGAAATTAGACTTTAGGACTTCCTCGGGTATTGCCTGGGTATACTCATGGCCCTTGGCATATGCACAGTCTTAGGCATTTGAATGGCCTTCTAGATTCCCAGGAGTAGGTCAGAGCTTTGAAAATTCCTATAAAGAAATCTCATTCTTCAGATTTTCCATTCCAGTTTTTGTTCAGCTCATTGTTTTCCCAACTTTTTATTACAAGCTCTGATAACTGTGATGTTAAGAAATACTGCTTCTTTTGTTTAACAAATATCCCCAGTGAAAAGTTGGTTACACTGGAAGAGCTCTGTTTTCGATCAAATAAAAAAAATCTTGTGAGTGTACTTTTCCAGGGAATGGTCAAACATATTAAATGGCAATTCAAAGTGAAACCCTGACTCAAATGAAGGAAGGAAGTGGGAGGAGGGGGGAAGAAGAAAGAAAGGAAGAAAGTGAGGGAGGTAGGGAGAGAAAAAAATGAGAGTGAGAGAGAGAAGGAGGGATGGAGGGAAGCAGGGAAGGAGAGAGGGAAACAATATAAATGTGAATCTTGTTTTCAATTTTTTTTTCCTATCTGATGAAAAGAAAACTAAATAAAATAACAATTATAAATCTGTGTAGATGGGCACTGATATACACCAAATGTTTGTGTCTCCCTCAAAATTCATATGTTGAAACTATAAATGCTCAATAAGATGATATTAGGAGGTGGGGCCTTTTCTTTTTATTTTTTATTTTTATTTTTTGAGTTGGAGTCTCACTCTGTCACCCAGACTGGAGTGCAGTGGCCGCTCCCGGCCACCGCAGCCTCGACCTGCTGGGCTCCGGCGATCCTTCCGCCTCAGCCTTCCGAGTAGCTGGAACTACAGGTGCGCGCTACCACACTCGGCTGATTTTTTTTTTTTTTATTGTAGAGATGAGGTTTGGTCAAGTTGCCCAGGTGGGTCTCGAACCCGCGGGCTCAGGAAATCCACTCACCTCGGCATCCCAAGGCACGGGACTACAAGCTGAGCCACACCGAGCCGGCTGAGGTGGGGCCTTTAATAGGTAACAAGGTCATGAGGGAGAAGTTCCCACAACAGGATTAGTGTCCTTAGAGAAAGTAAAAGAGAAAAGATCTCTCCCTCCCTCCCTCCCTCCCTCTCTCTCTCTCTCTTTCTCTCTCTCTGTCTCTCGCCCATGTGAGCATATAACCAGGAGGAGAGCTCTCATCAAGAATCTGACCCTTCAGGTATGCTGAACTCAAATTTGCAGCCTGTAAAACTGTATGAAATAAATGCTTGCTGCTTAGGTCACTCAGTTCTACTATATTCTATTACAGCAGCCCTAACTATGACAAGAATATAATTTATAAAGATTTCATTTATATCACCAAGGATGAAAGAGAGTATGGTGATATATAGATAGGATCAAAGATTTTTTTATACTATTGAAATTAAGTTTGTATTAATCTGAGTAGATTGTTGTAAGTTAAGCTGTTCATTATAATTTTCAGAGTAGCCATTAACATTTAAATTGTACATAGTAAAAGAAATGACAAAGGAAGTAGAATAATACAGTAGAAAAACTGATCTAACACAAATGAAGATAGTAAAAAAGAACATGCAGAACAACAAAGACACTAGATATAAAAAACAAAATACAAAAGGGCAAATATAAATCTTATTTTGTTGATAATTACATTAAATGTAAATGGGCTGCAATCAAAAAGCACACATTGGTAGAATCGATTGTCAAACATTATCAAACACATATGCAAATCAAAACCACAATGAAATACTATATCACATTTACTAGGAAGTCTATAGTTGAAAAGACTGAAAATAACCAGTGTTGTCAATCAGACAGAAATTAGAATTTGTACATTGCTATTAGGAATATAAAATGGCACAATTGCTTTGAAAAACATTTTTACAGTTCCTCAAAAAGTTAAATATAGAAGTACCATATGACACAGCAAATCCATTCCTGGGTAATATACCCTCCGAAGTCGAAAACATGCACACTTAACACTTAGCGGCAAGAAAACAAAAAAAACTAATCAAAAAGTGGGATAAACGGGTTTTTTTTTTAAATTATAAAGATGTGGGTTACAATTCGGGGTTAGGCATACAAATGTTGATTATGCAGGCACCCTTGTTGATGAGGTGTGACCCTCCCTCCCCTAGCGGTTTCCCTCAACCACCCCAACCACTTCCAACCACCCCCCTGACAGCTTCCCACTACTGCAAATCCCTTTCTTATAGTGTCATAATTGTTCAAGGTTCGCTTATGAGTGAGAACATATGGTGCTCTGTTTGTTTCTGTGATAGATCACTGAGTATGATCGACTTTAAATCCATCCAAGTTGCTACAAAGTCCATATATTTGTCCTTCTTTATGGCTGCAAAATATTCCATTGTGTCTATGTACCGCATTTTTAAAATCCAGTCCAGTTTCAATGGGCAGCATGGTTGGTTCCATGTTTTGCTATTGTGAATAGATCCGCAACACACATACATGTGCAGGTATCTTTTTTGTAGAATGATTTGAGTTCCTCTGGGTATATTCCCAATAGAGAAATTGCTGAGTCATATGGAAGGTCAATTTTCAGTTCTTTTGGAAATTGCCACACAGTTTTCCAAAGAAGATGAACTAGTTTGTATTCCCACCAGCAGTGTAGAAACGTTCCTTTTTCTCTGCATCCTCGCCAGCATCTATTGTTTGTTTTATTAATGATGGTCATTCTTATTGGGCATAGGTGGTATCTCAATATGGTTTTCATTTGCATTTCTCTGATGATGAGTGAGGCTGAGCACTTTTTCATGTATCTGTTGGCTGCCCATATATCTTCTTGTGAGAAGTGTCTATTGATGTCCTTTGTATCCTTTTTAATGGGGCTGTTTGTTTTTCTCCATTTGGCGGATTTGAATTCCTTGTAGATCCTAGATGTGAGGCCTTTGTCAGATAGACAGTTGGCAAATATTTTGGGGATAAAAAATTTGAACAGGCATCTCACCAAAGATATACAGATAGCAATTAATCATATAAAAAGATATTCAACATCATATGTCACTGGGGAATTGCAAACTGTAACAATAATGAGATTCTATCTCACGCCTAGTAAAATGGCTAAAAGTTAAAACATGTACAACACCAAATGCTGGTAAAAATGAGGATTTGGAGCAACAGAAATTCTCCTTCTTTGCTTATGAGAATGCAAAATGCTACAGATACTCAGGAAGAACTTTTGGCAGTTTCTTACAAAGCTAAACATAATCTAACTATGTGAGTAAATAATTGCCTACGTATTTACCCAAATTAAATTATGTGCACACAAATGTACATAAAAGTTTATAGCAGCTTTATTAATTATTAATAATTACCCACAATTGGAAGCAATCAAGATGTCCTTCAATAGGTGAATAAACTATGCTACATCCATACGATGGAATATTATTCACCAACAGAAGGAAATGAGCTATCAAGCTAGGCAAAGACATGGAGGAACTTTAAATGCATACTACTAAGTGAAAGAATCCAGTCTGAAAATGCTACAAACGATATGATTCCAACCACATGACATTGTGTAAATAGCAAAACTATGAAGACAGTAAAAGGATCGGTGGTCATCAGGAATTTGGGGGAAGGAAGAAAGGAATGAATAGATGGAGCACAGGGGATCTTTAGGGCCTTAAAAATATTATTCTGTATGATACTGCGACAGTGGAACAGTGGATACCTGACATTATGCATTTAGCAAAACCCTCAGAACTATCTGTATAACACCAAGAGTGAACCTAATGTAAACTATGGAGTATAATTAATAATTGTTTTAATATTAGGTCATGAATTGCAAACAATGTGCCACACCAATGCAAAATGTTAATGATAGGAGAAACTGTAGGTGGTGGCAGGTAAGAGGCAGCATTTGAGAATTCTTTGAACTTCCAGATCAATTTTTCTGTAAACCTAAAATTAATCTAAAAAATAAAGTCTATTAATTTTAAAAATGTTTACACATAAAGTTGCATATAAGTATTCATAATGGTATTATTCATGATAACCAAAAAGTGGAAATATTCCAATGTCCATCAGCTAACAAATGGATAAACAAAATATAGTATATCTATATGATGGAAATTATTCAGTCAAAAGAAGAAATGATGTAGTAATACATACTACTACATGAATGAACCTTGAAAACATTGTGCTAAGTGAAAGAAGCTAGACACAAAAGGGCACATATGATGTGATTCCTTTTCAATGAAATTTTCAAAATAGGCAACTCCAAAAAACAGACAGTAGATTAATGGTTGCCAAGTACTGGGAAGAGAAGGAATGAGGAGTGATTACTAATGGTTATGGGGTTTCTTTGGGGATGATGAAAATAAAATAGATGGAGATGATGTTTGTACACTTTCTGAATATACTAAAAGACATTGGATTGTACACTTTACAGGGATGAATTCTATGACATGTCAGTTACATGTCAAAAGTATTAAGTCACCCTGTTCTTGACAGTTTGGATGGGAGAAAATACACTTATACAACGTAATATTGTTAAAAAATCTAAATTATCCATTTACAAAATTATGCAACTATGTCTATATATTAAACATATATCAAATCTAACAAGAATGGTCATTCCATTTTCTCATCATCGGTGATTACATTGCCTTCTCATCTCTCTAATCCACTCATTTTGAAAAAAAAAAATTGAAACATCTTTGACTAGCCATGAGAGGGTCAAGAGTATTATCTTACTACATAAATGGCATTCAAAATTCATTTTTAAAAATTTTTAATTTTAAAGATATGGGGTACAATTCAGGGTTAGTTGTACAAATGTTCATTAGGCAGGTACCTTGTTGCTGAGGTGTTCCTTTCCCTGGCAGTCTCCCACTACTGCCAATCCTACACCCCCTTTCCCCTGGCAGTTTCCCACTACTGCCAATCCCTTTCTTGTGTTATTAAGATAATTGTTCAAGGTCCGCTTATAGTGAGAACATGTGGTACTCAGTTCTTTGTTTCTGTGATAGATCAGTCAGTATTGTAGACTCTAAGTCCATCCAAGTAGCTGCAAAGTTCATAATTTTGTTGTTCTTCATGGCTGCATGATATTCCATTGTGAATATGTACCACATTTTTTAAATCCAGTCCTCTTTTGATGGGCAGCACAGTTTGTTTCATGACTTTGCTAATGTGAATAATGCTGCAATAAACATGTGTGTGCAGGTATCTTTTTCATAGAATGATTTGAGTTCCTCCAGGTATATTCTCATCGGGGGATTGCAGGGTCATTATGAAAGGTTAATTTGTATATCTTTTTTTTTTCCTCCCAGTCCCTCTCTACCCATTTTTAAAAAATCTTTTAAGAATCACCACACTGTTTTCCCCAGAGGTTGTACAAGTTTATGTTCCCACCAACAGTGTAGAAGTGTTCCCTTTTCCCCAGATCCTCTCCAGCATATGTTGTTTTTTGAGTTATTGATGATGGCTATCCCAACTGGAGTTAGGTGATATCTCAGTGTGGTTTTAATTTGCATTTCTTTGATGATTAGTGAGGCTGAGCATTTTTTCATGTATCTGTTGGCTGCTCACACATCTTCTTTCGAGAAGTGCTTATGCATATCTTTTTTATTATTTATACAGAAAAGCAGTTTATTTAGCTTATAATTCTACAGACTGTACAAGAAGCCTAATGTCAGCATCTGCTTCTGGTAAGAGGCTTGGAAAGTTTCAACTCATGGCTGAAGGACAAGGGGAGAAGGCATCACATGGCAAGAAAAAAGTAAACAGAGAGGGAAGGGAGGTACCTGGGATTTGTTAACAGTCAGGGCTCTTGGGAATTAATAGAGCAGGAACATACTCATTACCATGCCATTAATGAAAGATCTGCCCCATGATCCAAAGGCCTCCCACCAAGCCTCACAATCAATACTGGGAATCAAATTTCAGCATGCAGTTTGGAGGGGGAAACTATCCAAGCTATTTCAAAGTTCTCTGCCCACTTTTTAATACGATGATGATTATTTAATTGTTGAGTTGCTTTGAGTTCCTTGTGTATTCTGGATATAAGTCTCTTGCTGAATGAATAATTGGTAAATTTTCTCTGATTAAACAGATGTTCTCTTTGCTCTTTTGACTGTTTACTTTGCTATACAGAAGTTTTTAGTTTACTATAGTCCCATCTGTCTACTTTTGTTTCAGTTGTCTGTACTTTTGAGATCTTTAGTCATAAAATATTTGCCTAGACCAATGTTAGGAAGTATTTCCCCCCTATGCTTTTTTTCTAGTAGCTTTATAGTTTGGGAATATCTCAAGATAGGTCTTTAATCCATCTTGAAGTGAATTTTGCATATGGTGAGAGATAGGTGTCTAGTTTTTTTCTTCTGCATATAACAATCCAATTTTCCCAGCACCAATTTTAGATAAGGGTATCGTTTTCCTAGTTTATGTTTCTGGCACCTTTGCCAAAAGTCAGTTGGCTATAAATACATGACTTTATTTCTGGGTTCTCTTTTCTGATTCATTGTTCTGTGTGTCTATTTTATACCAATACCATGTTATTTTGATTACTGCAGCATTGTTATATAGTTTGAAGGCTGGTTGTGATTCTTCCAGGTTTATTCTTTTGGCTCAGGATCTCTTTGGCTATTGTGTTTCTTTCTGATTCCATAAAAATGTTTGGATTTTTTTTCTTTATTTGTGTAAAATTATGTTGGCATTTTGTTAAGGACTGCATTGAATCTGTAAATTGTTTTGATCAGTATGGTCATTTAAACAATATTAATTATTCAACCTATGAACATGGAATGCCTGTGCTCTCTGGAATTTCTTTTTTAAAAAATATATATTTTGCCCACTTTGTAATGGGGTTGTTTTCTTCTTTTCAGCACATTTGAGTTCCTTGTGGATCCTAGATGTTAGGCTTTGTCAGATATACAGTTGGCAAATATTTTTTCCCATTCTGTGGGCTGTCTCCCTGCTCTCTTGATGGTTTCCTTAGCTTTGCAGAAATTTGTCAGTTTGATGAGGTCCCACTTGTCTATCTTATCTCTTATGGCGAGGGCACTTGGGGTTTTGATCAGGAATTGATTGCCAGTTCCAATTTCCATAAGGATGTCTCCTGCATTTTCTAAGGTTCTTATAGTTTGAGGTTTTACATTTAGGTCTTTGATTCATTTAGATTAATTTTTGTGTATGGTGATAGGTAGGGGTTTTGTTTTAAAATTCTGCATGTGGTCAGCCAGTTTTCCCAACACCATTTACTGAATTTCTCCTCTCCACAGTGGTTGATGGTGGAGGCTTTGTCAAAGATGAGTTGATTGAGAAATTGAGGTTTTGCTTCTGGAATCTCTGTCTTGTTCCATTGGTTCAAATGCCTGTTCTTGTACCAATACCAGGCTGTTTGGATTACTGTACCTTTATAATAAGGCTTAAAGTCTGGAAGTGTGATACTTTCTTCTTTGCTTCTTTTGCTAAAGATAGTTTTGACTATTTGTGATCATTTATGATTCCATATGAATTCCTGTATTGTCATTTTCAGGTCTGAGAAGAACACTGCTGGTCATTTAATGGTTATTGCATTAAATCTGTAGATGGCCTTGGGTAGGATGGACACCTTAACAATGTTGATTCTTCCAATCCATGAGCGTGGAATGCTTTTCCATTTGTTTGTGTCATCTTTGATTTCTTTGAGCAGTGTTTTGCAGTTTTTATTGTAAAAGTCTTTAACTTCTCTGGTTAGGAAGATGCCAAGGTATTTCTTGTGTGTGTGTGTGTGTGTGTGTGTGTGTGTGTGTGTGTGTGTGTGTGTGTGTGTCTATTGTGAATGGGATTGTGCTTTTTAGTTGGGTTTATGTTTGTTTATTGTTGGTGTATAGAAATGTGACTGTCTTTTGCAAATTTATTTTATACCCTGAGACTTTGCTAAAGATCAGTGCAAGGAGGTTTTGGACAGATTATCTTGGGTTTTCAAGATACAGAATCATGCCATCTGCAAAGAGGGATAACTTAACTTCCTCTTTTCCTGTTTGGGTACCCTTGATTTCCTTCTCTTGTCTGATTGTTCTAGCTAGGACTTCCAATACTATGTTGAATAGGAGGGGTGAGAGTGGGCATCCTTGTCTTGTTCCAGTTTTCAGGGGAAATGGTCCCAATTTCTGTCTCTTTAGCAGTATGTTGGCTGTGGGTTTATCATAGATGGCTCTTACTATTTTGAGGTATGTTCCATCTATACCTAGATGTTCAAGGGTTTTTATCAATAAGGGGTGCTGGATTTTATCAAAAGCTTTTTCTACATCTAATGAAATAGTCATGTGGGTTTTGTCTTTACATCTGTTGATGTATTTAATTATGTTTATGATCTTGTGGGTGTTGAACCAGTTCTGCATCCCAGGGTTGAAGCCTAATAGTTGTGGTGGATGATTTTTGAGGTGTGTTTTTGGATCTGGTTTGTGAGAATTTTGTTGAGAATTTTAAAATCTATGTTCATCAAGGATATTGGCCTTTAGTTCTCTTTCTTTGTTGGATCTTTACCTAGTTTGGGTATCAATGTTATGTTAGCTTCATAAAATGATTTTGGGACAGTTCCATTTTTCTCAATTGCCTGGAATACTTTCATTAGGGTTGGTGTCAACTTCTCCTTGTATGTTTTGTAGAATTCTGCTGGAAAATCATCTGGTCCAGGGCTTTTTTTTGTACATAGTTTTCTTATGACATAGTCAATTTCCTGGGCTGTCACTGGTCCATTTAAGGTCCTGATTTCTTCTTGTTTCAACCTGGGGAGACTGTGTGATGTCAGAAAGTCCTCTATTTTCTTTAAGTTTTCAAGTTTGTTTCCATACAAGTGTACATAGTAGTCTCTGATAATCTTTTATATTTCTTCAGGGTCAGTTGTGACTTGAACTTTTGCATTTCTGATTGTGTTCATTTGGGTTTTTTCTCCCTTTTTCTTGGCCAGTTTACCTAGTGGTCCATCAATCTTGTTTATCCTTTCATAGAACCCACTTTTTGCTTCATTGATTTTTTTGTATTATATTTTCGTCTTCTATGTCTGAAATTTGGGCTTTTATTTTGGTGATTTGGATTCTTCTGCTGAAGTTAGGATTTTGGTGGTCTTGCTTTTACAGTTTCCTTAGGTAATTTGTTAGGCTGTTAACTTGTGATCTTTCCATTCTCTTCATGTGTTTTCATAGAAATATGAATTCCCCTCTTAGTACTGCTTTCTTGACATCCCAGAGATTTTGGTAAAATGTTTCTTCATTTTCATTTGTTTCCAGGAATATTTTAATTTCTATTTTGATTTCTGTGTTGACCCAGGAGTTGTTCAGCATCATGCTGTTTAGTGTCTATATCTTTGTGAGTTTGAGGGGAACTTTGTTGGTGTTGATATTTATTTTTATTCCACTGTGGTCTGAGAAGGTGCATGGCAGTATTTCAATCTTATGTCATTTGTTTATGCTTGATTTATGGACAAAAATGTGGTTGATCTTAGAGTATGTTCCATGTGGTGAAAAGTAGAATGTATATTCTTGTGGTTGTTGGGTAGAGTGTTCTGTAGGTTTCAATTGAGTCCATTTGTTCAAGTATCATGTTGAGGTTCCAGATCTCCTAGTTGATTTTTTGTCTTGATGATCTGTCTAGGGTTGCTGTTAGTGGGATATTTAAGCCCCCAGCTATGAATGTGTTAGAGTCAATATCTTTTTTTAGCTTACCTAGAAGCTGCTTTATAAAAGTTGGTGCTCCTATGTTGGAGCATACATGTTTAGAATGGATATTTCTTGTTGATGTATTGAACCTTTTATCATTATGTAGTGACCTTCCATATTTTTTTTAATTTTTGATAGCTTAAGGGGTATTTTGTCTGATATTAAGATTGCAACTCCTGCTTTCTTTTGTGTTCTGATCACCGGAAAATTTTTTTTCCATCCTCTTACTTTGAGTCTATGAGTATCCTTTCTGGTGAGATGAGTCTCTTGGAGACAACATATTGCTGTATCATGATAATTTATCCAATTTGTCATTCTGTGTCTTTTCAGTGTTACATTTAATACATTCACATTCAGACTAATTATTGAGATGTGAGAGTTTATCCCTGTCATGAGGTTCTTATAGAGTTTGTTGTTGCTGCTGTTGTTTGTCCATTTGTTTGTTGTCTTTCTTTTGACTTTTTAGTCAATTTATGTGTGTTTTCTATCTTTTTCCTGCCTTCTTGTGAAGGGCATTGTTGTTCTTTTTTTTCTTTCTTCTGTATTTAATACTTTCTTAAGTGTTTCTTGGAAAGCTGGTCTGTAGGTGATGTAAACTCTTAGGGATTAGATGTCTGGGAAGGATTTTAATTCTCTATCACTGATGAAACTTAGCTTAGCTAGACAAGTAATTCTTGGTTGAAATTGTTTATCTTTGAGAACTTTGAAGATTGGACGCTGATCTCTCCTAGAAGTATTTCTGTAGATAAGACTGCTGCTATTCTACCTTTCTCTCTTGCTGCTTTTAGGATTTTTTTTTTCTTTTATAACTACTTTGTGTAAGTGAATTATTACATGTCTGGGAGTCGGTCTTCTCATTTGTTGCCATGCAGGGGTTCTCTGAATCTCTTGTACTTGAATGGTTGCATCACTGATGAGATGAGAGAGTTTTCTTGGATAATTTCATGGAATGCTTGTTTCAAGGTGGTCTCTGCCTCTCTATCTACCTCAGGGATTCCAATTAATCTTAGATTTGGCCTCTTGATATAATCACTCATCTCTTGGACGCTTTGTTCTGTCTTTTTAAGCTTCTTTTTTGTATTTAACAGTTTGGGTTTGTTCCATATTTTGGTCCTCAAGCTTTGAGATTCTTTCTTCTGCTTGGTTAATTCTGCTTTCCATGCTTATCAGCTTGTTGTTTATTTTATTCACTGTATTCTTTATTGCTATCTTAGTTATCAATTCCTTCATTCTTTCCTCTTGTCTCTCCTCATTTCTATTTGTTCTCTCTATTAATATTTTGATATATGGGTTTGTTATTTTAGACCAATCATTCTGGGGCTCTTCATTATTGAATTCTGACATCTGTATTCTCAGTTGTCCTCCCAGGATTCTGTATGGGACCCATATTGTTCCTTTGGTTTTTCTTAATTTGTGTGGGTTTTCCTCCTCCCCCAACCTTTTTTTTTTTTTTTTTTTACTTCTTATTTAATTCTGTTGTTCAGTGATGGGGGATAGCTTTTACTTCTGGTTGCTCAGTCTCTTATTCTTTATGTAGATCCTCTGGCTTTGTTCAATTTTGAGGCTGGGTTGAGGGAGGAGGGCTGTGCTTTTTGGTGTCTTGATATTTAATTAAGGGGAGAGCTGTGATACAGAAGCTATCTCCAGATCCCAGTATCTGCTGACATGTGTGTGGGCCCCCTGGAACCCACTTCTCACTGCCTTACAATCTGTCCATGCTGTGGGAGTGTATGTTTGCTCCATGAAAGCAAAATGAGATAATAAAAAGGAAAAAAATGGAAAAAGGAAGGAGAAAGACAATAGAATGTGGAGAGATGGAAGGAGAAGAGAGAAAACAGACAGGTATAACAACTAATGAATAAACAGAGAAACAAACCAAAACAGAAAAAACAAAAACATACAGACAATCATACAAACAAACAAAACCCCTGTTGATGTACTCACCCTAAAAAATATCCATACACAAACAGAAAAATCTGAAAAAAAAAAATTAAAATAACAGAAAAAAAGCCCATACAAAAATGTAAACAAAAACAAAAAGAAAGAGAGAAGAAAAAAACAAAAGCTAAAATAAAAAACAAGCAAACAAACAAAAATACATGCTCTGTAGCTATTTCTGTTACTCCAGGTCCCTTGCAGCTGCCATTGCCACATTAAGGAGTGGCTCCGGTCTCCAGCCTGTCCCCTCCACTCTCAGCACAGGCTGATAGGGTTACTGTCAGTGTGGGTTAGATGCCCCATGGACTACTGCGGGAGGAGAATGGATCAGGTCCAGACTTACCAAACTCATCTGTTGCTGCTCTCAAGTCTCCCACTCAGTTTTGACGTGCCTGTGCCTGTTCCTGTGTGGGGTGGGGCATCTGTCTCTCTGAGTCCAATGAGGGAATAGCCTGTGGGTTTCAGGTTGGAGAATGGACAGAGCTGGGCAGATCTCAGCCCAGTCCTGGGACAGAGAAGATGGTGCCGGTCAGTGTCTCCTCACCAGCAGCAGTGCTCCATTCCATATTTTCACGCCCTGCCTCCTCTATGTTTCCTGGGACTAGTGTCTGGTCTGCTGTCACAGGTGATGGTATGGACCAGGTACCAGGTGGTGAGGAGCAGCTGTTCCCCACTGCCTCCTCTCAAGAGAGTCCCGAGATCAGAAGATTCTGGGTGCCGGGGGCTCCGGTCTCAGGCTGGTGTTGGGTTACACCTCTGGAGGAGAGCCCCAGGTGCATCAACCCAAGTCTCCCTCACACAGACTTCATTCACCCACCGGCACATGCGCACTCACACAGAGTCTTTACGGACACTTGCTTTTGTGGAGATTCTCGCACTCTGACCTGTTCCATCTCCATCTTGCCTCTTCGCCAGCAGCAATCAAAATTCTAAGGTATTAGCTGTTCTACATTCTTTAGTCAAATTTAGCTCCCATCATTAGAGTGTTATTGTTTTATGCCAGGAATGTTTTGTAAAAGACACTGAGTCATGCCTCTCCTTTGCCAAGACATATGTTAGCATATTCTTATTTTACAGTTCTATGTATTAACATGTAGGAGACTGAGCAAGTAAAGGCAAAGCATGGTGTTTATAGACTCTAATACCATGTCAACCACTTGTCCATATCTATTCAGATAGAATTTCTAAAAGTTTTAGGAACAAAATGGATATGTGTAAAGTATGCCGCATCAAAGCAAAGCAGGCAAGAGAGTTGCAGAATCCAAGAGGACTCTACATTTTTACATATTCAATCTCACTTTATCACCATTTTCAACCTTTTAATGTATGTTTGACAAGTATTTTCATTCCTACTTAAAGAGTAAGGACTCAGACATCCAGCGGGCACATGTTTTCCAAAATGTTAGACAAATTATTTATGGCAGAAACAGAATTAAAACATATCCTAATTCTTTCATATGTTTATTGAAAAGAACATACCTTCTTTTCTCACACCATGCTAGCAGCCCATTGAAGTAACAAGCACAATTTTTCTGACTTTGTAGTTAAAATGCCTGAGAGAATTTTAAATTAGGTGAGTGCTATTCTATAAATTAAATTGGAAGGAGGATAAAAGAAGTTGTGCAAAGAGATTGAGATGCAAGCTTTTAATGGCATATTTGTTTAAAATATTGTAGCGGGAGTTACCCACGAATTGCTTATTGAAATCAAATAAATTTTTTAAATCACTCTCCTTTTCTTTTCATTAACAAATTCTGCAGTGGGAATAATTTTGCAACCTCCACAAAGTAATAAAATGTAGTCTTATCAATCAATCTATCTGAATTCAATAGCACAAGAAATTAAGCCCTCCTCCCTTCAACATGCACACACATACAAATGTGTGTCCACATACAGATACACAATGTCTTTATTTTATGGCCTGAAGTATGTTTTCTTCTAGTGTGTGCTTCTCAAAAAGTAGGAATTCCTTGGTAAGATAAGGGCTCTTAGGGCACTTTTGAAATAAATTCAGTATCTACTCCTGCTAGACAAAATTGCCATAAATTACCAGGGATCATATTTTGGCTAAACTATCAATCAGCCACCGTCTATGGTAGTGTCTTTACTGTCTTGTGCATTTCTCAGAATTGACCAGGTGGCTTATACATTTCAAACAAGGTTTGCATACTTACCTGTGCTTCTCTCTCTTTAGCAAGTGAAGGCACAATGCCCTCTCAGCAGGTTACTATGTAACTATTCTAACCATGGAAGTAAAACCAAGAATCATGATGTCTTTTACCCCACTGCATAATACTGCTGAACAGTACTCTCCCTGGGAAGCAGTACCAAAAGGGGGCATGGAGCATGTCTGTGTGATGCAACTAACTGTGCATGGTATCAACTTTTAATTAAAAATTACTTAGTACTAATAAAATTAGGGTCACCACTACCATTTGAATTTCAGTGACATTGCAACACCCTGCCAACATTAAGTTATTTCATTTTGTTTCTACCAAACGATCTCTTTTTTACAATTATACAACTGATGTAGAAAAGGTCTCTATCTTTATGAGAAGAGGAGATTAGGTAGGAAAGTAATCAAGAACTACTTTAAAGCACAAAAGAGCACCTATACAACTTATATTATTCCCCTTTCTTACACAACGAGACTTGACCTTCTTTTCCTTATTTGTAAAATATTAGCAGATACATCTGACCAATAAAGCTACTGTGAGGACCGAATGACCATGTGTAAGCTGCCTAAAAAAAGTCTCTGGTTAAGATGGCACCAAAAGCCCACATGGAAACACCATCTCAACTTTCCCATAGCAGCAGGCCAATACAAATATATGCAGGTATAGGCACACCTCAAAGATATGATTGGTTTGGTTGCAGACCACCCCAGTAAAGTGAGTCACATAAGCTTTTTTTATTTTTTAGTGCATTTGAGAGTTTGATATATACTATAGTTTATTAAATGTGCAAGAGCATTATGTCTAAAATATCTAAATACCTTAATTTTAAAATGCTTTATTGTTAAAAATTTCTAACAATTCTCTGAGCCTTCAACAAGTGGCAATCTTTTTGCTAGTGGAGGATGTTGCCTCTATGTTAATGGTTGCTAACTGATCAGGATGATGGTCACTGAAGGTTCGAGTGGCTGTGGCAATTTCTTAAAATAAGACAATCTGTATCATTTGACTCTTCCTTTCACAAAAGATTTCTTCTGTAGTATGTACTGCTGCTTGACAGCGTTTTAACCACAGCAGAATTTTTTAATATTGAAGTCAATTCTCTCAAACCCTGTCTTTGTTTTACCAGCTAAGTTTATGTATTATTCTGATCCTTTGTTGACACACGTTCACAGCATCTTTACCAGAAGTAGATTCTATCTCAAGAAACTACTTTGTTTGTTCATCCATAGGAAGCAACTCATCATTCATTCAAGTTTGATAACAAGATTGCAGCAATTCAGTCACATCTTCAGACTTCATTTCTAATTCCAGTTATCTTAATTTCTACCACAACTGCAGTTACTTCTTCCACTGGAAGTTTGAATCCCTCAAAGTCATCTATGAGTTGCAATCAACTTCTTCCAAACTCATGTTACTGTGGATATGTGATCCCCTCTCATGAATCACACATGTTCTTAATGGCAACTAGGATGGTGGATTCTTACCAGAGGTTTTCCATTTACTTTGTCCAGTTTCATCAGAGGAATTACTATCTATTGAAGCTATAGACTTATCATTAAATAGTAAGACTTGAAAGTCAAAGTTACTCCTTGATTTAAGTGCTGCAGAAAGAATGTTGTATTTGCAGGCATGAAAGCAACATTCACCTCCTTGCATATCTCCATCAGAGCTTTTGGGTGATCAGGTGCATCATCAATGAGCAAAAATATTTTGAAAGAAGTCTTTCTTTTTCTCAGCAGTAGCTCTCAACAGTGGATTTAAAATATTCAGTGAACCATGCTGTAAACAGATGTGTTCTCCTTTTGGTTTTGTTGTTCTATTTACAGAGCACAGGAAGAGTAGAGTTGGCATAATTCTCAAGGGTCCTGGGATTTTCAAAAGGGTAAATGAGAACTGGCTTAAACTTAAAGTCATCAGCTGCATTAGCTCCTGACAAGATAGTCATCCTGTGCTTTGAAGTTTTGAAATCAGGCATTACCTTCTCCTCTCTAGCTATAAAAGACCTAGATGGCATCTTCTTTTCAACAGAAGATTGCTTTGTCTACATGGAAAATCTGTTGTGCCATTTAGCCACATTCATCAATTATCTTAGCTAGATCTTCTGGATAGCTTGCTGTAGCTTCTACATCAGCTCTTGCTACTTCACCTTGCACTTCTATGTTATGAAGATGGTGTCTTCCCTTAAATTCCATGAATCAACCTCTGCTAGCTTCCAACTTTTCTTCTGCCATTTTCCAACTCTCTCAGCCTTTATAGAATTGAAGAAAGTTAAGGCCTTGCTCTGAATTAAGTTTTGGATTAAGGGAGTTTGTGGCTAGTGTAATCTTCTATTCACACCAATAAAACTTTCTCCATTATAGCAGCAAGGCTCTTTTACTTTCTTACTGTGTGTTTACTGGAGTAGCACTTTTAATTTTCTTGAAGAACTTTTCCTTTGCATTCACAACTTGGCTAACAGGTTCAAGAGGACTACCTTTGATCCTGTCTTGGGTTTTGACATGCCTTCCTCACTCAGGGTAATTATTTCTAGCATTTGCCTTAAAATGAGAGACGTACAACTCTTTTTTTCACTCGATCACTTAGAGCTCATTGTGCATTTATTAATTGCTCTAATGTCAATACTGTTGACTGATATTTCTCATGAACACAGATGTAAAATTCTGCCAAAAATTAGCAAATGGATACAAAATATATAAATAGAAATATACACTGCGACCAATTGGAACTTATTTTAGGTATGCAAAGATGGTTCAATATTCAAAAAAGTCAATCAATGCAATCTATCTTATCAACAGGAAATCCTAGATAATAAATTCCAGATGAGCAAAAGGTAACAAATCTTAAGAATCAGAAGTCAAAATAACAAGAACCATGACACAACAACAATAGCTGAACTCACTCAGCAAATCTGTAAGGAAGAAACTGATCTACTCTACTCCCTTACCAAATTCAGCCCAGTCTCTGTGGGGAGCCAAGAGGAAAATGACAAAAAGTAAGCAAGGCAACTGGTAGAGGCTTTCTTCCACTTTATGTCACACAGTCTAAATGAATATCTTAAAGTACAGCTGTTTATATAACCATTTTGCAGATAAGAGAAAACTTATCGACAAGATTATCTTCCCTGGTTCAACCAACTCATGAGTAACAGACACAGAAAAGGATGTAGTAGCAAAGCACTTGCCATTGATGCAGGCTGGGTGTTAGAAATCAACTAAAATGAAACTACCAAGGAACAACAAAAAAGCTATCTGTGAAATTCATACATAGTGATGGGCAAAGAAGCTTGTATTTGGAAAAAGGGCAGTAATCACCCTCACACACACACAACAGAGAACGTGTCTATAATCCTCTTGTTTTCATCCTCCTTAATGCAAGAACTATATAATTGCAGAACCCATGCAGCTGAAAGACTGAGGCTGATAAGAAAAGTGGTACCTTTAATATCGCGTTGTGCACAGGAAATACAGAGTGCTATGACAATATCGGGGGTGGGCACACAGCCATATCTGTGGGCTCTTATAAAAGGCATCACAGAGGGAGTCATAACTGAGCTGTGCCTTAAAGGATCAACTGACATCAAATGACCTTAGCCCTCAACTGTTCCATTAAATAACTGTATGATCCTAGATACATCATATTACCTTTCTGGATTTTGCAAATTTAAGTCTATAAAATTAAGGAGGAAGAAAGAGAGTTTCTATGGGTTTTCTCAGTTCCATCCATCAATAATTCTATAAATCTGTCAGAGAATAGAAATACTGTTTGGTTTTACCCTAATATCTCTCATGTCTGCAATATTTTTCCTTTCCTTCTTATTTGCTTTGGCGATCCACACTACCCTGCCACACCCCCCAACCATCACTGGAAAAAAAAAAAAGGAAATGGAAAGTTTTAAGATGACAAGTACCCTTACTCTTAGCTAAGTTTAACATGCATTTAGTCATCTGCTGAGGGTTATTTCAGCTTTATACTCTATTTATGCTGTCAGTCAATAAAAAAGTTAGTGCACACCACACCACCAACCACAGCATATGTGTGTAGACTCTAGCATGGAAACAGAGAACCACTTTTTGCAGAGTTTTAGAAAAAGCTATTAGCTATATAGAACTTCCCTAGTATTTTTGCCATTCCAACATGGACCTTCACATTTTAGACAATCTCTAAGAAGTCTATTAAATTGGGGCGAATTATCATATTTTAGTATTAAAAGGCTAATTTTCTTAGATATAGTAGAGAGTAGGGAAAGAAAACATGATGAAAAATATTAACATAGGAAAAGGCAGAAGCCAAAAAACAAAAGCGCTGGGAAAGTGGCTACATCTAAAGGGCACAGATGAATTGTAGAACCAGTATATGTTAATCAACTTCCCAAAGATCACCTTTCCATAACCACATAATGAAAACCATCATTCCTATGTGCACATTCCATCATGCAGCTGAGCAGGGATCAACTCTATTTGGTGTCTGGCAGCCCCAACCTTTGAAAGAGAGGACTCCTAGACCCAGGTCTGAGTGGTGTGTGATTTTGGAGAAATTATTTAATCTCTCTGAATATTAGTTCTCTCATGTACAAAACGAAGTTCTGGAATTTCTTGATGCCATTTTTATTTTATTTTATTTTATTTTAATTTTATTATTTTTTGAGTTGGAGTCTCAATCTGTCACCCAGGCTGGAGTACAGTGGTACGCTCACAGCCATTGCCTT
This sequence comes from Carlito syrichta, assembly GCF_000164805.1. NCBI lineage: Eukaryota > Metazoa > Chordata > Mammalia > Primates > Tarsiidae > Carlito > Carlito syrichta. The sequence continues at coordinate 345,987 of NW_007259550.1, read as the reverse complement.
GACCTGCTGGGCTCAGGTGATCCGTCTACCGCAGTCTTCCAAGTAGCTGGAACTGCAGGTGCACAGCACCACACCCAGCTAATTTTTTGATTTATTGTAGAGAAGAGGCCTTGCTATGTTGCCCAGGTTGGTCTCAAGCCCCTGGGCTCAGTCAGTCCTCTTGCCTGGGTCTCCCAAATTGCTGGGATTACAGGCTTCAGCCACCACGCCTTGCCTCTAAAATTTTTTAGAAGCAGAGTAGGGAGTAAAAAAAAAGTAGTTTTTGGCCATGCTAACCTGGGTACACCTATTCATTTATTTTTTCAGTCCTCAAGTCTATATCAAATGATCACTAGGTGAAGGCAGTAAGGATCTCACAATAAGTACAAGCAGATATGAAGATATGTAAAAATAAGTACACTAATAAAACTAAAGTGCGACTCTGATGTGGGCACTGGAAAGATGTGATGTGACATCGGGAGAAGTATGACAGGTGTTAAATGAAGGCCTGCATGTGATTGAGATAAGATGAGGTTCAGAACACACTATCCCAAAATGTGGTACTTGGTATTTGAGAAGACAGCAGAAGCAAAAAGGTCTCTTTTACCTTTCCCTCATCCTTCTCTCTCATCTACATCCTTGATGGCATTTATGAAGTAGGCCATAAAACCCAAGAAGATCACTTCTCCCATCCTTCTCTTCCACAGTAGGTAGTAAGACCCTTATTTAAGAGGTGCTCTCCCTACACTTGAAAGAAGGGAACATCAGCCAGGCTCGGTGGCTCAGCCTGTAATCCCGCGCCTTTGGGAGGCTGATGTGAGTGGATTGCCTGAGCCCGCGGGTTCGAGACCCGCCTGGGCAGCGAGACCTCATCTCTACAATAAATAAATAAATAAATAAAAATCAGCCGGGCATGGTAGTACATGCCTGTAATTCCAGCTACTCGGAAGGCTGAGGCGGAAGGATCGCCGGAGCCCAGCAGGTCGAGGCTGCGGTGGCCGGGAGCGGCCACTGCACTCCAGTCTGGGTGACAGAGTGAGATTCCGACTCAAAACAAAAAAACAAAACAAAACAAGAAAGAAGGGAACATCTCTACCTCTGAAGAAACAAGGCGACACAGATCAGAATCTTAACAAACAGTATTTCCTAAGTCCTCCCCAGTTTATTACCATTAGATCGTATTCCCTTTATTCAATCATATTTCTCCCTCACTATTTACTTCTTCAACAAAGCTAGCACAAAAATTCACAAGTTTTCCTGTTTCTTGGTCACTTCTGAAAGTTTCCAAGACAGGTCAAACTTCTAGTATAAAAATTTGTATGATTTTCTCTTGTTAACCTATCTGTTGCTATAGGATCCTTGACCATGAAACTAGTAACGCATGAGAAAACATATTTTCTTTCCCTTTACAGGTGACAGAGGGAGAAAATAGAAGAGAAAGTTGTCCCAGGCCCAGTCTTGAGGAATTCCAAAATACAATGATCTAATCAAAAAGGACAAGCCCCCAAGAAAGCTAAAAGGCCAGAGAAGAAGGAGAGACTCAGAACAGTGTAGTATTGTTGAGAACAGAATAGGGTATTTCAATCAGGGAGCTCCTAGTAAAAACTGTGGAATGCTGCTGATAGGTCAATTAATATCAGAACTGAGAAATGTCCATTGCACTCAGTGACAAGGATGCCACTGAAAACCTAAATGAGGGCTGTTACACTGGGTGGGTGAGGAGGGGTACAATTATCTTTATTAGCTTTGAGGCCAATTGGAACCTCAATTTCCCTAGCTGTAAAAATGGCATTAACCACAGCCTACTTCAGAGAGAATTCTACGGTGTTTGCCAGAGTATGTGTTCACTATTTCCCTGTATCTGCATCTTCAAGGTTTACCCAAGAAAAATTGCTTTCACTGCATTAATGCAGACTTCACTTCCCCAAAGTTATTCTTGGTAGGGCTGATCTGAATAACAGTTATGCAACTTACCCTATGGTTTATTATGCTATAATAGCTTTGGGGAAAGATCTACATAAAACTATATGTACGCAAGCAAATAAAATCAAAGTAAAAATATTGTTGAGTAGGTAATTCAGAAAGATTATAAAACTGACCTCATCGGATGATCACAGTCTTGACAGCATAATTGTCATCATCATTTTAAACAAATTTTTCTTCCCCATGATGGTCTAAATCCAACTTTCAACTCCCAAGATGACACCTCTCTACTCCATTTTCCTTCAAGAATGAAAAGACACGAACAAAAATCCCTCCTAGATCTCCACCTGTTGGCATCCTTTGCTAAATTAATACCATCCAGGTCCAGTTCGGTGGCAGAGCCTGTAATCCCAGCATTTTGGGAGGCCAAGGCAAGTGGATTTCCTAAGCCCACAGGTTCGAGACCAGCCCAGGCAACTTGGCAAGACCTCATCTCTACAATAAATCAAAAATTAGCCAGGCATAGTAGCACGTGCCTATAGTTCTGGCTACTTGGAAGGCTGAGGTGGAAGGATAGCCAGAGCCCAGCAGGTGGACACTGGGGTGGCTGTGAGCATGCCACTGCAACTCAGCCTGGGTGATAGAGTGAGATTCTGACATTAAAATAAATAAAAATAAATAAATACCATCCAGAAAGCTGAGGGGGATTTTTCCTTGCCTCGGTTTTATCAGGAGTTTCCCCTTGTCTCAGTTTTAACAGGAATCAGGATTAACTTTGGCTCCACATCTGTTAAGCTCCTATCACAGTGTTATGTGTTCACACAAGTCACCTCACCTAAGCACCTAGCAATTGTCAGGTAGTCACAACTATTCCTGCAGATGATAAAACTGAGGCTCACTGAGCTTACAAGTCTCATATGTGGCAGAGCCAGGATCTGAAAAAATCAGATCTCTCTGATTCTAAAACCTAAAGCTCTTTTCATTACATCAATTTTTTTCCCCCAAACTCAATGGTGTAGCAATGTGAAGGGGGGAAGAAGGAGGGATCCAACAACACTGGTGATAAAGGAGTCTATGATTTATAGATAGTATTGCCAGACTTAGCAAATAAAAAGACAGTTAATTTTGAATTTCAGATAATAACCCTTTGGGGGGGGGAGTATAAGTATGTCCTGTGCAATATTTGAGACATAACTACACTACAATTTTATTTGCTATCAGAAATTCGAATTTAACTGAGCATCCTATATCTTACAAGGCAACTGCATCTGTAGGGACTTTTTAAATAACAATAAGGTTTTCTAAAAGTTGCTGTGTTTTTGTGACCACCACACATCTGCAATTCTAAACAATGTCTGTGACAAAATATTTGTCCTTGATGGAGAAATCCTTCCATACTATGCACATTCTGATTCACCACGACTCGAATTGTTCTACAGAATCTCAGGGTCTCATGAGATATTCAAAAGTCTGGCACATAATCTGCGAAGATGGCCACCATGAATTTCTTTCCTCCCTGAAGGCCCATGAGTCTCCATCAAACAATAGATTCCAATTCCCCTCCCCTTGAATCTGGGGTGGTCTTGGGCCATGCTTGACTGAAAAACTGTGGCAAAAGTGATGTTCTGAGACTTCCAAGATTGTATTATTAGAAGCCATGGAACTTCCCCTGGATCTCTGGGAATATTCACTGCTTGGATGCAACCTCTGAGAATGTTCCCTCACAAATTGCCAGAGAGAAGCCAAAAGCATGCAAAGGACGTGGGTAAGTCTTCTTGCTGATCGCCACAGCTGAGCTCTCAGTCCACAGTCATCATCCTTTGCCATTCATAAAAATGCCCAGGCTAGTTGAATCCTCAGACAACTCATTTCCCCTGTCTGTATGATTATAATTGCACAAGAGACCCTAAGCAAGAACCACCAACTGAACCATGAGTGTTAGTAATAAATTATTTGAAATTAGGAGTGGTTTGTTATACAGCAATAGGTCACTGGAAGAATGGAATTTTGTGTAATTAAGAAAAAGGAAGTTTCACATGCTCGCATTTTGGAAAGACTGATATTATAAATCCCTCTTGGAGATTCACAATGTGTAAGTGCTTATCAAAAGTTCTGAGAATTCCTGCAGAAAAAAAAACTGTTTAATTTTGTTCAAAACAGTATTCTTAAATGTTTCTGGTTAAATAATCTATGCTCTCTAAAACGCTCCTTAACGTTTTGTGAGCCAGTACCCTGAGAACACAGTTTAGGAAATCCTGTACTATCCCATGTTATGCCTCATCAAAAAAGGATACCTAAATGAGCTGTTGTTTCCAAACTACTGAAAATGACACATCTTGCTAGAAGGATGGCCCTCAAAAAGTAAACTAAAATATAGAAACACTTTGATTTTACAACATACAAGTATACGGTAGCTACATTTGCTGAGCAACACATAGGAATATACATTCTGATCAGGAAGAAAATACATATGGGGATAAGGAGGAGAGTGTGATTGAAATAGAGATGATCTATTTCAGAAAACCTGGGATGCAAAAATAGCTGAAGCAAAGTGTTACCTTTACTTTTAATAGGAAGATCTCAATATAGAAGCCTTCTAGCTTAACACACACTGGAGTATTCAACCCAAAGTTTCACTTCACAGTTTGAGTTACTTGGCTTGGCTACAGCTGGCAATCTAATTCAGATCCTAACTTTAAGCTATGCTGCATAGATAGAGCTTTACTTGTAAAATAAGTCACAGTTAAAGTACAGGGAATATTTGTCTCCAACTATTTGTCTGAAAAAGATCTTGAGTAATACAACTCTAATTCTCTAGCACTTCATGGCATATATACTAGTTGACACATTTTCCCTCTTTAGTTCATGATAGTAGGCTGAAAGGTGTTTTTTTAACTCCTCAATTATCTTCTTTTAATAAATCATAAAGATAGCATATTCTTTTGCAGACTTCCTTAAATATGTGTGCCTTTAGAGTCAACTGCTTGAAGGAGAAGATATTTTTATGTATGAATTCAGCTGAGATGAAAGGAAGTAAAAGACTGTATAAATAAATTGCTACAAACATTGCTTTCATTTTAATGTAGTTATCAAAGTACAACGGTATTTACCATAAAACACTACATAGGGTGAAGTCAAGCACATGGAAGAATTCCAGAAAGATACAGGCAAGATGAATTTGTGTTCTTACTGTTTTATTTGTGAAGCTTAAGAAAACTACCGAACGGGAAGCAGGGTCAGTGTATATCATCAGCGTCGGTTGGGTTGCTCTTCACAAAATGCTTGACATACATTATTTGTTTCATCCTCTCTAGTTCATTTTATAAAGAGGAGACACAGGGTTAGATAAAAAAAAATCAGAAGTACCCTTGGAAGGGGGTGGTAGCACATTCTCTAGAAGAAGCATCTTTTCAAAAATATTCACATGACCCTTGTTAAGATAATGACTTTAAAAAGAGATATGATATTAGATGAAGCAGCATGAAATAAACTACAGAATTATCAAGAGTCAAACCATAGGAATCATGGTAGTCAAATGGTTTTTGTGTGTATCTGTGCTTCTTAAATGTGTTTTCTTACCTCCATCAACAAGAAAACAAGCCCCATCTCCAGAGACACTATGCATGTTGGCCCATTCTGGGGGTTCCATTCACCCTGGAAATGTGTAATACATGTGGGAAGACTTAAGGAGGGCCATGTGCACCTCTTTTCTTCATTGGCCCTACCACCAGGGTGGATTGGCTTGCAACAGTTCACATGTTCTTCACATCCAGTGAATGGCATGCCCAGAGTGTATATCCAGCCTTTATGACTCTGAGCCCCCTTATGTATTTTAATTACATTTTGACCAAGAATTGACACCCCAGAGACAAGATAAACATGGCTTAAGTTGTCATAAAATGCAAAAATATAAGTTATTCTAGGTATGTAAGAGTAGAAGTCAAGTAATTAGAAAGGGGCAAATGGTTTTGTGCAACATTTCAACTCTTAAATCTGAATTCTCTAAATACTTGTTAGAGAGGCCAATAAGGAAACTAATAAGACAAGGCCCTTTAGAGATCCCTTGAATTTCCCTGAAAACATACAGAATAATATATTTACACATACGCAAGCACTGTGTACATATACATTGGCATGTGTAGCCATTGAGGAAAAAGTATTTTAGTAACTCTGGTTACTAAAATCCAATTGAATTATACCATCTGTTCATTCAAACTTTGAAGAACTACCATAAATAGGCCAGTTTTATTGAAGTCATATCCTTTGCCAGAAGTTTTAAATTTACCCTTATTTCTTTTAATAATTCTAATTTAAAGTATATTATAGCATTTATATTTCCATATTATTTTTCTTATTCAATTTTTACAATAATATAGAGAAACTGCATCCAGTTGCAAAGATAAGAAACTCAAGGTTTAGAGAACTTTGGTGACTTTCCAAAGGACAGAGTCATGCAAGGCTGAGACTGTAAAACTGTATTTTTAAAAAAATAATAACTCAAGTGTTCTCTCTTCAATGTTTGTCAATTTATGACTCTTTTATTTCCTTGTACCTTTTCTGTATTCAATTTTATGGTGATAATATCAGGTAATTCTCAGAGATATCTGAGATCTTCACAGAGGGTAAAAAGAAAAATACAGGTTTTCAAGATGGAATTCAGGTCATAAAAACAGAATCTAACTACATAACAAATGTATGACAACCATACTGAAGGGAGTAAAAAAAAAATAGGTGGAGATGTAAGTAACTTTGGAAATGAATGGAGAATTAGTGTAAAGAGAAAAGAAACTGCACATAGGCAAAAGTGCTTTAGTTGGTAAAGTTGTTTCTTGTGTTTTATCAATTCTGAAACCGCTGTGCATGCATATTGGATTGAACATTTAAGTAGAAGGATGGTGGACAGTAGAAGTCAAGATTTTCACCGATGGGATGGGAGGTTACAAACAAGCATGGGGAGGAAGCTAGAATGAACCATGTTTTACTGACTTACAGTCTAAGACATCAGTGGATAGGCTTAGAAATAATTATAGATGTGTTTGTATGTACACACGAGTTAGTGTGTGTGTACATATATTTTTTTTCCAAGCTCTGTTTGCTGAAGTTCTAAAGAAATGACCCTAGGGGCAACAAGCACAGCTAGCATCCAGATCTTAGTTTCTAATGCCATTCTTCAGTACAAGAAACCACGGCTCCTTGGAGAAATGGCTAATTCTAGGGCAGGGGATACATAAAATAAGCCTGGAGTACCCTGGAATGCCAAGAAGGAAGGAAGTGCTCAGAAAACAAAATGATGGGGTATGTCAAGGGGACACAACAGCAAACTGCAAGTGTTCACAATGGCCAAGGCTGTGACAATTTGAGCAACAGCAACAAAAAACATAGTAGTAGTATCGGGTTATAGTCCAACATATAAATATCCATACCCATGAGTCCCTACTGGAATGAATAAATGAAATAATGAATGAGTGCATGAATGAATAAATAAATGGAGAAGAATAGACAAATCTCCATGCAGATTTCCAAATAATTTATATTCCCTCTCTAGGTGGTGAAACATAACCATCTTTGCCACCAGACCTCTAAATGTGGGCTGCACATGGTACCTTTCTTCTAAAGAGTACACTATGGAAGAAGAATGGGATGGTAAAGAAGAGTAACTTTACAGTGGAGAAATGTACTTTAGCCAGATAATCAAACTTAACTTCTTCAGTGAAAAGTCATACCGATGGCATAGACCCTTGATATGATGTGATGAGAATGTATTTTCCTCTGTGGTCTTACTTCCAAGAATTTGTATCCACCCCCCATCATGAAAAAAAAAAAAATACAAAACCCAACTGAAGGAAACCCAAACTGAAGGAAATTCTAGAAAATATCTACTAATACTTCTCAAAACTGTTAAGGTCATCAGAAACAAGGAAGTCTGAGAAATGACCATAGTCTAAGCCTAAGGAGACATGATAACTAAATGTAGTGTGGCATTCTTATTGGGATTCTGGGATTTTTTTTTTTTTTTCAAGAGGGCATTACACTTAGGAAACCTGAATAAAGACTTCAGATCATAATAATCTAAAAATAACGGTACATTAACTGCAAAAACAAAAAACAAAAAAATACTAATGTAAAATGTTAATAATAAGGTAACTGAGTATGGAACATATGGAAAACTTCCTTGCAACTTACATGTAAATCTAAAACTATTATAAATAAAAAGTTTATTTTCAAAAAACATACCCATGCACATACACCGAAATCTTCCAAGTAATGTGTTTTTTTTTAATTTTAATTTCTCTGATGGTAGTTTGCGAACCATCAATTCACAAATGATCAGTAGAGGATTTACAACCAAATTTTTCTTATAACTTTTTATTGTTTCAGCATCTCTCAATTTTCCCCTGGCAACTACCATGAAATTCTCAGATCATGTGATTTCAACTTTGTGTTGATTCCACATATAAGTAAGATAATGCAGTATTTGTCTTTTTGTATGTCTTGTTTCACTTAGCATATCTTCCAGTTTCATCTATGTTATCCCAAATAACAGAATTTCCTTTATTTTTAAGGCCGAATAAGATTCCATTGTGTGTGTGTGTGTGTGACATATTTTTTAACCAATCATCTGTCAATGGACACTGAGATAGAGTCCACCTCTTGACTGTTGCCAATAATTATGCAATTAATTTGATATCAGTCTTATATTAGATGTATGCTTTGGAAATAATTTCTCCTATTCCATAGGTTGTTTCTTCACTCTGTTTATTGTTTATTTGACTGTGCAGAAGATTTTAACTTGGTGCACTTCTGTGTGTCGACTTTTGCTACAACTAACTCTTAAAAACATGTACTAATGAAGTAAAGCAGCAATGGCATGGATATTCCAAAATGTAAGGTATTTAAAAGTACCTTTTTTAGTTTTTTAGGAAGACACTGGGGCATTCTCTCCATGCCACCCCATCTTACCTGACTTCCATTCTTCATTACACTCTGCTTGGGCTTATATGAAAATTACTCGGCACTCTATGAATAGTCACCAGATGCCAGGAAGGAAGAGTGGTTAAGACATAGTGGACAGTAGGGAGTCTGGGACTTAAATAAAGAGGATAGCACTGTAAAGTGGACAAGTCACACATGGGTACGGAGGATTTGGGCCACATACTCAAAAGCTTCCATTAATTCTAGAGTCAAATTCAAGATTAAACTGTCTTTTAAGCAGAGCAAATTAACTGCAAAATTTAAGCACTAATGAGAGGGATTTCCTCAACTTGGTCAAAAATTCAGAGGGTGAGAGAAGAATTTTTTCTACTTCAATTCTCAGAAACACAGGGAAGGAATATAATGGGAGAACTTAACCCAGCATGGTGCAAAATGAAAGGGCCTCTTTCAATGAATGGCTTACAAAGTTTTGGAGGAGGAGGGAGGTGCCACAGCAGTAGGTAGGGAGGAGACTTGAAAATTATACTTTACATTTCAATCACTTTAAGAATTGTGGTAGGTTCTGATCTCCACACTAACCAATTTTTCTCATTTCTAAAGAGAGCAAACAAAGCAAAAGAAAACAGCCTCAGGCCTCAAAATAGCAGGTTTCAAACACTGAGAACCATGATGCATCCAACACCTTAATACAACCCACTCTGCATGATTTCTGAGCAACTGCTACAAGAAGCAAGGAAATAAAGGCAAATAAATCGCTCCTTTAGAGTCACCAGTGTAGAAGTCGTCCACCTATTCTGGTTCCATGAGGCTGTTCAGGAACCTTAAGAAGTGGCAAATTCTAAATACTAATGATCACCCTAACTAAGTTTCCTTGATCTCTATCCAAAGAGCCCAGAGCACGTCTTTAAAAGATCTTTCCTTCAGCTTTTCCTGGGTGCTTTTGGGACTCTAGTCTCCAGCACACACGATCATTTCCATGAGACTATTTCTATAAATGAGATGCACTCCTAGGATCTTGCTGCTGATTCCTAGTTAATTACTATTCCTAGCTAATTCACCCAGACCCCTTCCCAAGGACCCCTCCCCTGGAAATTGTCAAGAGTTGTGCTCTCTCTACTGGGACAGCCTGAAATCAATGAGTAACTGTTTCAGAGGTACACATTTGGTCCCCTTGTTTCACAATAGGACAACTTTGGTATATTTCATACTCCAGAGCTCCCCCTGTGATCAGGCTGAAGATGGACCTCTGCTGAAACCACTTCTTTTTTTTGTTTTTTTGTTTTGTCTTTTTTTTTTTTTGAGAGAAGAGTTTCACAGTGTTGCCCAGGCTGGAGTACAGTGGCATAATCACGGCTCACTGCAGCCACAAACTCCTGAGCTCAAGCGATCCTCCTGCCTTAGCCTCCCAAGTAGCTGGGACTACAGGCGTGTTCCGGCATACCCGTTTATTTTTTTATCTTTCTGTAGAGACAGAGTCCCACTTTGTTGCTGAGGCTAGTCTCGAACTCCTGACCTCAAGCAATTCTCCCATCTCAGCCTCCCAAATTGCTAGGATTACAGATGTGAGCTACCATGTCTAACCTGAAGTCACATCTTTTCCTAGCTTCTTCCTTGTGCTATCCTAATGCTCTCCCTGCTTACAGGTTTCACCCGAGAGTAATTTCTCAATAAATATCTGTACCAGAATCCCCCTTTTAAGCTCTGTTCCTGGAGAGCCTGATCTAAGTTGTCCCCAATAAAATAATTATTATTACTATAGCAATATCATCAACAACTACCAAAAACTCACGGTACGTAAATGTACTGTTTATTATCACTAAGCAGTACTACTCTCAGGGCTTTGCAGTAACAGTCCCCTTCAAACTTCACAAAACCCTACGAGGTAGGTGCTATTATCATCCCCATTTTGTAGAAGAGGAAATAGAGTTGAAAAGGTTGAAAATAAAAAAATAAAAACTTAGCTAAGGTTCCACAGCTAGTAAGTGGTGAAATGAGAAACCAAGACAACAAGGCAGTCAGGGTACAGAATCTAGGCTCTTAACCGCTATCCTACACTAATTGCCTTGTATATTTTATAACCACAGAATTCTTAAAATTAATCTTTTGTTGTAATGCTTCTCGTCTTAAAGACCCAACAAGGTATCCTTAAGCAGTTAGTCCAGATTTGGCCACAGGATGTGAAGACACAATATTGTGGGTCAGTTGCTGATTTACAGGGTGCTGGGGATACCATGGAGAGGAAGGAATCCCTCCACCTCACCTTCAGTAGAGCCCGGATGGCAGGAAATTTAAACTCATGGATAGACTTCACAATACTTCTGTTTTATAGACAAAATTCAGGAAAATGAGTTGAATATTCTAGAGCCACTGGCTACCCTGCACTTTATTTGGGCTCATGACCCCTAGCTGTAAGGACCCAATCTCAACATTTTAGTACATTGGATGGGAAAGGAGTTAGAATATCCTTCCTTTTCTTCCCTTTCGCTATTTTTTCCCTGCAAATTGCAGCTGCACATGTCACCTCAATTCAGAGACTCTGGAGGGCTGTTTTTGCTTACAACAGCCAATGAAAAGCAAAAGGCCAGCACAGTCCTGCCAGAGACTTGCTGTGCATTGGACAATTTCCCGCATAAACAAAGTAAGGACTCTTTTAAAGAAAAGATGCCCTTGGCTTTTTCAGGGTGAGAGTGATCTTCCTACAAAACCACATCTTCCTCTGCCTAGAGTTCCCTTTATGTAAAATTCAAGTATATGTGGTTTTACTTCTGTTTGACCTCTTCTCAGCAAACCCACAAGAATTCAGGTTCCAGTGCAAGTGATTTGCCAATTACTCCCCTTGGGGATAATTAGAAGAAAATAGGGGAAAAAAATAGAAAAATAAAAGAGCAGGGTTTATGAAAGAAGAAGGAGGTAGCAGAATCAGTGTAGAAATTCTGGCAATAAAACTTGAAAAGAGGAAAGATGAGTTTAAATTTGGGTCACATTAAGACTTTTAGGGACTGATACTTACTGAAAAGAATGTTGTAAGCTTTTCATGTTATATGAAATTCAAACAGGAAAGGTTATAACCTGTATCGTGGGTATAATTTTTGGCAAAATTAAACTATCTTCTTTCTGTTTTTTTGTTTGTTTGGTTTTTAATTGCAAAATGTTGTGGCTAGGCTCTTCTCATCTTTGGAAACTTTGCTTGACCAGGCCCCTAAAATGCTTGCTAACTATTGCACACAGCAGCATGGGATGAAGTGAAACCTAGGCCCAAGAACTAAATCCTTGTGCCTGTGGAGGGTATGGGGGTCTGAGGGGGAGGGCCAGTGGTGTGTACAACAGATACTGATTTCTATACGTGCTATAAATTTATATGAAACAAATCCGAGCTCCTACATTATTTCACATCTTAGAGGCCAAGGAGGGTGCTAGAGGTGGGACATAGAAAGATGGAACCCACAACTTCTGCATTATAAAATTCCAGTGAAATCCAAATGGCATTCAATATTTAGGAGATATCCTAGACACAAGGGGGAGAAAACACCTTGACGCGTGCTCATTTTTGGCAACAAAGTAAAGCAAATCTATAACAGAGCAGATATTTACCAGGTGTGAGGTACCTCTGGGACATGGTCTCTTTTCACCTATATGTGGCTTCTTTCCGCCCCTCCCTCAGGGAGCAGCCTCCGACCAAAGCTGGTCTCTAATGGATATGCCTTTTCCTAATAAAGAGTCACAGGATGTAGGTGGCCAAGCAAAGTTGAAAGCAATGTGGTCATCACATGTCATCAATGTAATTGTAAACTCGGGATAGGAATTTGATTGACTTGCTTGCCTATAAAACAGTTTCCCGTTGTACCCTGAGGCGTGGTTTCTGTCTGCACTGACCCACCATCATCGGTGTCGCCTGTAAGTTCTAATAAACCAGTGTCTTTTGCTACTGGACCTCCAGGTGACTTCTTTGGAATATGAAAAGAACCTGATGCACAAGCCCTCTCAGCTTTGGGGTTGCCTTATATCAGGCTCAAGATGGTTGTGCCACACATTATTAAAACATGGAAGCATGCCTTTACTGACTATAAAATAGGTGATGTTCTCAGTTCCCTCTGTGCTCCGTCACCTCTCCAGGACCCCAGGAGTCATAGCACTTCCTAGGACCCAGCAACTAAGAGATTAACACCTAGACCAGTTCAGGCCAACAGCCATTCTGAATGTCAGTGCCTCTCACCTATGGTCTCCCTCTCTATAAACATGCATTGGGACCAGAGGCTAGCAACACCATAACATTTTCTCAGCAAACAAGAGCTACAGAACGGAAATGAGTATAGTGGCTATTATAATTCATTTACAATAAATAAAATATATTTTAAGGCGATTCTAACTTATTTTTTAAAAATAAATTTTCTTGGGTACATTTGAGGCTCACAACATAATGGTAGGATATACATATAGAGAGGAGTAAAGAAGATGAACGTATCTATCATCTCACACAGTTACTTCTTTGTGACAAGAGCAGCTAAAATCCCTTTATTCAACAAAAATTCTTAACATAGTTTTATTAACTTTAGTTCTCATGTTGTAGATTAGATCTCTAGACTTGTCCATCCTTCACATCTGCTATTTTGTAGCCTTTGACCTATATCTCCCCATTTCCTGTCCCTGCCTTCTATCCCCACCCATGGTAACCACTAATTCATTCTCCATCTCTATCTCTATCTCTATCTCTATCATCTCTAGCTCTAGCTCTAGCTCTAGCTCTATCATCTCTATCGCTATCTCTATCTCTGGATAAAAAAATGTGGTACATATACAAGACGGAATGTTATGCAGCCATAAAGAAGAGCAAAATTATGAACTTCACGGCAACTTGGAAGGACTAAGAGTCTGTAATACTGAGTGATCTATCACAGAAACACAGAACTGAGCATCACATGTTCTCACTCCTAAGTGGACCTTGAACAATGATTGTAATGCTATCAGAAAAGGATTGTCAGTAGAGGAAAATTGCTGGGGGGTGGGTGGGGATTGGCAGTAGTAGAATTCTGCCTGGGACGGGGGAGAGCAGAGCACACTTCATCAACCAGGGTACCTGCATAATGAACATTTCTGTACTTAACCCTGAATTGTTCCCCACATCTTTAAATAAAAAATTTTAAAAAATAAAATAAATATAAACGAATGAGCTCTTTTTTTAAACATTCGACATATAAGTAGATCATGCCATATTTTTCTTTCTGTGTCTAGCTTATTTCACCTAGCACCATGTCCTCTGGGTCCATCCATCCAAATGGCAGAATCTCCCTTTTAAAGGCTGAATAATATTCCATTACATGTATAGGCCACATTTTCTCTGCCCACTCATCTATTCATGGTCATTTAGGCTGTTTCCATAACCTGTCTATTGTGAATAATACTGTGATAAACACAGGAGTGCAGATACCTTTTTGAGGTGATTACTTCATCTTTTTTGTCGATATACCCAGTAATAGAATGGCTGGATTATGTAGTATTTCTATGTTTAATTTTTTTAATGAACCTCCATACTGTTTTTAATAATGACTGTACCAATCTACACGCCCACCAAAAGTACATTAGTGTTCTCTTTTCTCCACATTCTCGCCAACATTTATCTCTTGTCTTTTTTGATAATAGCCACTCTTTCTGTTGATAACTCATGGAGGTTAACTTGCATTAAGATTAGTGATGTTGAGCACCTTTGCCTATACCTGTTGGCCATTTCCATGTCGTCTTTGAAATATGAACAAAAACGAAGTAAGCCCAATTCTTTAAAGTGAAGTCAGAAGACGGTGAGAGGACCACACCCACATCTGCAAAAGGCCAAACCACAGGATGTTCCAATAAAGTTGGATAACAACTAAAGTCGGTTTCCTCTGGCTTTCAACATCTCTCGGCTGGGAGTATATTAATTGACTAAACAATCTGAACAGGTGTGCAATTTAGGACTTCTGCCATCCAAGGAACTGCCCAAGAAAAAATTTTTTGTGGAAATCCTCTAAAAAAAGACCTCTTCTGTGCTTGCCTTATGGGACTCTATCTAAAACTGTCCTTACTCCGTTTCCCCAAGTTGCAATTCTTTGTTTTCCAAATAAATGTTATTTCCTCTGACTTCTGTGTCAACTTTATTTTTAGTTAACAAGAGAAATGTCTAAGTCCTTTGTCATTCGTAAACAGGGTTGTTTGTTTCTCTGCTACTGAGTTGTAAGGGGTTATTTTTTTGTTTGTTTTTGTTTTGTTTTTTATAGATCTTGTCTATTAACCCTTTATTAGATATGTGGCTTGCAGTTATTTTTTTCCCAGTGTGTTGGCTGCCTTTTCATTGTATTGGTTGTTTGCTTTGTTGTGCAGAAGACCTTTTTAGTCTAATATAGTCCTATTTTACTTTTGTTTTTGTAGCTTGACCTTTTGGTGTGATATTCAAAAAATCATTGTCAAGGCCAACGTTAAGGACATTTTTCCCCTATGTCCTTTGCCAGGAGTTTTATGCTTTCAGGTCTTACATTTATGTCTTGTACCCATTTTGAATTGTTTTTGTGTGTTGTAAGGGTCCAATTTTATCCTTCTGTATGTGAACATCCAATTTTCCCTGCACCCTGTATTGTTTTCTGTTGTCTGTTAGGTGCTCTTGTAGCACCTATGTTGAACATATATGTTTGGACTTATTTCTGGGCTGTCTATTCTGTTCCATTAGTCAATGTTTCTGTTTCTATACCAGGGTCATACTGTTTTGATTACTATAGCTTTGTAATATAATTGTAAATCAGGAAGTGTGATGCCTGCAACTTTATTTTTTCAGCATTGCTTTGGTAATTCAAGTGTGCGTGTGTGTGTGTGTGTGTGTGTGTGTGTGTGTGTGTGTGGGTGTGTGTGTGCACACGCGTGTGTGTGTTTCCATGAAGATTTTAGGATTGAAAATATATATTTCTGTAAAGAATGCTATTGGAATTTTGATAGTCATTGCATTAAATCTATGTATTGTTTTGGGCAGTATGGATATTTTAGTATTATTAATTCTTTTCATCCATGAACATGAGCTATCTTTCCATTTACTTGTGTCTTCAACTTCTTTCATCATTATTTTATAGTTTTCAGTGTAGAAATTTCTCACATCAAAGAAATTGATTTCTTTTCAATTTAAAATTTCTCAACTGTTACTTTTCCCATTATGGGACTTCTAGGAATTTAATCTTTGTAGTTGAAAAGTCAAGCCTTGGTTGGGTTCGGTGCCTCAGTCTGTAATCCCAGCACTCTGGGAAGTTGAGGCGAGTGGATTGCATGAGCCCGCGGGTTCGAGACCCACCCGGGCAACTTGGCAAGACCTCATCTCTACAGTAAATTTAAAAAATTAGCCGGGCGTGGTAGCGCACACCTGTTGTTCCAGCTACTTGGAAGGCTGAGGCGGGAAGATTGCAGGAACCCAGCAGGTTGAGGTTGCAGTGGACGGGAGCGTGCCACTGCACTCCAGTCTGGATGATAGAGTGAGACTCCAACTCAAAAAAAAAAAAAAGAAAGAATGAAAAGTCAAGCTCTACTTCTCAAACTTACTATAGACAAGAAAAGACACCTGAGAATCTCTTAACTTTACCCAGGTAAACCACTCACACACGAGGCAAGACATCATTCATAATTTTATTCAACACACATTTAATGAGGTCCAAGTATGGTCCATGTATTTGTCTTGGTGCTAAGAATGCACCTACAATAACGATCCAGTGTAATTCTCCATAATTCAGTCAACCAATCCTATCACATTAGAACACACCGTCCCTCTCCACCCCCCCGCAGTGAGTGTATTCTAGCCTATTATGACTCTTGGGTATAGTTGATTCCTTAGACACAAAACAAACTGAGTAAGACTGATGTAATATGTTTGGTGAATTATAGGCAGGGGCAAAACAAACAAGCAAAAATAGTTACACTCCAGAAAGGAGTGGTAAATGAATATTTGGTTTTATTTCTTACTTCAACTTTTCTGCTTAATTATGAACGTTTACTTAAAAAGAGGTCAAGAAAAAGGAAATGAAAAAGGAAAAAAGGATGAAGGGGGAGGAAGAGGAAAGAAGGCAGAAATCTCCTTGAAATTCTAGGTAAAGGCAACCCCCTCGGGTCCCCTCCCACTGAGGGAGATTTTCTGTCCTCTCAATAAATCCTACTTTAAAAAGAAAGAAAGAAGGCAGGCAGGAAGGAAGGAAGGAAGGAAGGAAGGAAGGAAGGAAGGAAGGAAGGAGGAAGAAAAGAAGGGAGACAGAGAGAGAGAAAGAAAGAACTTCTAGGTAAGTCACAGTCGAGGGACATATTAGTATGACAATACTGCATAACCACTCTGCTTCAGGCTCAAAAATTCAATTCATTTGTCAACATATTTTGTTTCACAAAAGATCATTATTTTTGCACCCTTTTAGTACCTGCATTAAAACCCTCCTCAAATTCCAGAAGCAGGACATGATCTCTCTAATAAATTGCCTTCTTCTTGATAATACCTTGTTTAGTTTTTATTTTCTACAACTATACTTTGGCGATGACACAGTGGAATTTTAAAAGATATTACAAAATTAAAATTTCTGCCTGTTGCAGTTTCTAGGAACTAAAGCTGATCCTCATCAAATTATGCTAATTTACTGTATGGTGTTTAATTAAATCTTACCCCAGGCAATCTACTTCCAGGGTTTATTTTTATAGCTTAGAACTTCGAGACATGAAAATACTTTCCAATTTAATTTAAAAAAAAAAAAAAAAAAAAGCTATTCACGAAAGTTCATTAGGTAAAAAAAAAAAAAAAAATTTACTGCACATCCTGGACTTACTCCAGAGTCAATTTCCATTCTTTCTCATTCTCACTCTGTCGTTTTCTTTTTACTGGAAAACAAAAAATGCTTCTTAGAAGTTCCCTTCTCTATCATGAATAGTATATAGTAAGTTTCTTCTGAAATGGCAATTTTCTTGAACTGGGCCATTTCCCAGGCAGATTGTGTTCAGCTAAACATAAACATAACTTACTGGAGAGAAGACGGGGTGTCTGTCATTTAGGAAGTGACAATGACTGCCCATGCTACAGCTGAGCACATGGTCATCAGTGCCACTTATTCCTTTAAGGTCATATTCATCAGAGAAGAACAAGCTGGCTTTCAACAGCCCACCACATCTCCTTACAACAGGCTAGAGTTGAAATGAAGGTGCTCTCTCATTCATTCTAACTCATCCGCACATACTTCTGACTTAATCATCTGTCAGCTGGCAGATAAAGAATTGTGCTTTCTAAATCTTTCTTTGTAGAAACCCCTACGTAGCCAGGAACTACCTGAGGCTTACTGAAAGTCTGTTGCTAAACCATCAAGTAAGATTGTGACACCTGCACCAGCCTACCTAAAAGCTTATAATAAATTTTGCTCCGGGCAGGCATTTTTTTTCTAGTTCTTCTGAATGTTAGGATGATTTGCCTCAAATCTTGATTTTAAGTGAGCCAATGGCTGCAAATTATTTTCTGGAGCATGCACTACATTGCAACATCTATACAACTTTCCATCATGCCTGAATTTCAGTGAAAACAGTGATCAAACATTGTCTTCTGATGTCTGAATGCTACATACAATTCAAAAGTGACATAGCATCACAGAGGTGTTGGTCTTTTTCCATAAAATTCCTCTGTACCAGGACATTTTTATACCCTTTGCTGTGTGGGTTCTATCCTTTCCAATTTAAGTCACAGAGAGGCAGAACAAATCTCCCCTATATCAAATCCACTCGACCTCCCCAGAGCTCTTCTGGGAGGAAGCTTCCAACACGGTCTCTAATGATTCCTGCCTCCTGGCGTTTCTAACCTGTGCAGTCCACTCCTACACTGTTCCAGAATTGATCCGTGTGGTCAATAAAATGCAATAGAAATAATGGTATGTCACTTCCGAATTTAGGTTATAATAGATGACATCTTCCACCTTGGATATTTTCTCTCACTTGGCCTTTTTTTCAATCTTTCTCAATTTCTCTCAGTCTCCTGCTCTCTCTGATTACTTGCTCTGGGGGAAGCCAATGCCATACCTTGCGATCCTAACAAAAATCTATGGAGAAGCCCAGGTGGCAAGGAGTTCAACTCAAGAGCCAGTGAGGAACTGAAGCTTGCCAGCCACATGAGTGAGCCTGGAAACAAATCCTCCTTAAGTTGAGCCTTGAGATGAGACTGTAAAGTCCCTGCCAATAAACTTGACTGCTATCTTATGAAAGACCCTGAGCCAGAATCACCTAACCACTCAGATCTTTGACTCACAGAAACTATGGAAAAATGAAGGTTTGTTATCTTAATCTTCTAAATTCAGGGTCAGGTTGTTACATAACAAATGAGTAGCTGATAAAGAAATGTGGGTTATCCTATCCTTTTCTCCTTTGATATCACAGCAAACTCTAATCAGGAAAGAAATGACTTGATTATTTAGCACAGAGAGACTCCTAATTCAGGGAACTGGTTATACAGTTGATAAAAATGCTAAGAACTCAGGGTACAGTGAGACAGCATGGTGATTAACAACGTCAAGCCCCTACTCCTAACTCCGAAGCTAGAATAACAGAGAGGAGGTAGAGTTACCAGAGTTCATGAGCCAGATTACTCTGTAGCACAGCACTGTCTGATAAAACTTTTCGAGATGATGGAAGTGATCTATATCTGTACCATCTAATATGAGAGCCACTAAGTAACATGTAGGTAGCATGAATGGAGAACTAGATTTTCAAAGTTTAATTTAAACTTGTATAGCTATAAACAACTATTGGCTACCATATGGCACAGTGAAGCTTTAAAAACCACAAAAGTCCATTTCCTTGTGGAGCTGCAACCTTGAAAGACATGAAGCCACGGTCTAAGATGCCACCAAACCCAGATAGTCCCAGACTTCTCCCATCCCCATTGTCACTCTTCCTGTCCAGTATCCTGCCAGTACCTCCCATTAGTAGTATCTAGCAAGAAGCAGGTTCAAGGAGACATCTTCCTGTTGGACAAGGAACAAAACAAGGGGAGGTTTTAATTTTAAGGGAGCACATACCCAAGAGAGAAGAACTCAATATCTTGGTCCCTGAAACATCCACACGAACACATCTTTCTCTTAAAAAAGAATTTTATCTCCTTTTTTGGTTGCATCACAGCCTTGAGGAGAACCCTGGATCTCAGTCAACATAGTCCATCTCTCGCTTTTTTCTCTAAAACAAATTCAAGCAAGTAAATATCTCTCTACCTTGTTTTATGTGTTGCATGAACTACAGCATTTTCCATGGTAGGTTACAAACTGTTTGTATTCATTTTCTGTTGCTGCATAACAAATTACCACACACTTAATGATTTAAAACAATACACATTTATTATCTCACTGTTTTCATGGGACAGGAGTCCAGATACAGCTTAACAGGTTCCTCTGCTCAGGATCTCACAGGCTGTAATCAAGGTGTCAGCCAGGGATGTGGTCTTTTTTGGAGGCTTAACTGGGGAAGAATTCAGGCTCATTCAGGTTGTCAGAAGAATTAATTTCCCTGAAACTGTATGACCAGGATCCCCAACTTCTTACTCACAGTTGTAGAAGAGTTGCCCTAAAGTCCTAGAGGTTGACCACAGTTTTCTGCCACATGGCGCCTACTATAGGCAGTTCAGAGGTGGGTTGTTTGCTTTTTCAAGGCTAATGGGAGATTTTCTTGTTCTTGTCTACTTAGAGGAATCTTCTATAATATAATTGTGGATGTGATACCCTATCACCTCTGCCATATAACTTAACCTAATCAAGGAACTGACATTCTATCATCTTTGTTATATCCTATCAGTAGGAATAGATCATACAAGGATGCTACATATTGGAGGGTCACTTTAGGTTGTATTCTCTATACAGTTGGAGACGAACTGACATTTGATGTTTATATCCTTAACCAACATCATGGTGCTTAGCAAGCTAGAACTGTAAAATAATCATTTCTTGGGTTGGAATAATCACATTTGGTAAGGAATTGCTCCTTGGGAATATTTTTTTGCTTAGCTGGCAGTAAGATGGGAAATACCAGGGAAGCAGGAGGGTCACTATTTTAATCTGCTTGGCTAAAAGAGAGAAGAGATGCCCTAGGTGCAAGGGGCTACAGCATAAGCTGATCCATCTAGACAAAAGCACAGATACACGGGTGATTGCATAGTTCAGGAACGTGGTCTGAGATAGAAGTCACACATATACAGCTGAGTCACAGGTCAGGCTAGAGATTGAGTTTATTTGGCACACCTGCCACTTCAAAAAAAAAAAAAGTTAGTTGCCAACATTTTCAAATTGGGAAAGTTCACACCAAGATTCAGATCTTTATTTCTCTTGAAATTCCAATTATCCACAGGATATGACTTGTGGCTGCCTCCTTTAAATGAGGTAGTATGCTCTTTCCAGTTCATCTCAGTCCTTACCCAGCCCTCTCCATTGAGAAATTTCTATCAGAGTCTGCAATCTCTGATCTAAGATAACATTGCAAGAGGTCCCAGAAATTAGACCAGGCTCAGTGTCTGAAAACAGAAAATGGCTAGACTTCAGAAGTTTGGACAGACACCTGAATTCTAGGAAGGCTCTAGATGTGAAGATCATTCACCAAAGCAGAGTCCTGTTAAGAGTAAACCCAGATTAAGCTGGGCTCGGTGGCTTAGCCTGTAATCCCACGCTTTGGGAGGCTGAGGTGAGTGGATTGCCTGAGCCCGCAGGTTCGAGACCCGCCTGGGCAACTTGGTGAGACCTCATCTCTACAATAAGTCAAAAAATTAGCCAGGTGTGGTAGTGCGCGCCTGTAGTTCCAGCTTCTTGGAAGGCTGAGGCGGAAGGATCGCCGGAGCCCAGCAGGTCGAGGCTGTGGTGGCTGGGAGCGGCCACTGCACTCCAGTCTGGGCGACTGAGTGAGACACCAACTCAAAAAAAAAAAAAAAAAGGAGTAAACCCAAACTAAAGTAACAGGACAACTGAAGACTGCAATCCTTGACAGAGGAAGTCAAGATAGGTGCAGGAAGGAAGGTCAGTTCTATAGAGGATAGCCAGCAAAAAGCTAGCCTCTATAGAAGCATTTGTGCTATAGAATCCCATGATCAGATCTGGGCCATGGCAGGGCAATGAGAAACACACCGGATACCTTAGTGAGTCTCGGGTTTCCTCTCATTCTCAGGGCAATATACTTGGAAAACGGGTTTAATGCTCCTCTCCCACCCTGGTGGGTCAGGGAGGCTGGTTGCGGGCAGACACAGAGCTAGTCCTTCAAAGAGAATTGGCACAGAAACTAGAGTTGGAAACGAAGTCTACAGCTGGAAATGCTACTACATTCCATGGAGACAGAAGACAAGAGGCTAGGGGTTGACAAAGAGACCTGACTTCACTTAATTCTTCAGTTGCAAGAATCTAAATTTGTTTCAAGATTTTTTGTCTGATTTTCTTCAGATTTAAGTTATTAGGGAGTCTGTCTCCCGCTCCCCTTAAAAATAAAATAGTATGACAGAATCTCAAACATATTTAAAATCATGAATGCAGAGAACAAATAGCAAAGAGTTTCTATTCCAAAAAGGAAATTGCACTTTTTATGACTTTCCTTAAATTGGTAGATAAAAGAAGAAAGAAATTACTCTTCTCTAAAATCTTTCTTTTCTTCTTTTTCCATCTTCCATCTTTCTTACTCCTTAACCATCCCCCTATTCAGGTGTAGGAAAGATTAACTTCTTGTTGATGAATTTCTGACCACTTCGCATTCCTGTGAGTGAATTTCTAAAGCTTAGCGCAGTCACTAATCCATGGTGATTAGTGGAGAGTAACCATCATGGGTTTCCATGGTGATTAGTTGAGAGTAATCATCCTGTGTTCCCATGGTGATTAGCTGAGAGTAACCATCATCTACTTTTTCCATTAAATGTACCCAGAAGAGTATGGTTTGCTCTTGACTGGCAAACTACTCCAAGAAGCTTAGTGATTTCGGGATCAACTGTGGAGATGGTGGAGACTGATGGATAATTGCACAAAATAGTAGGAAGCAAGGTAGGTCTCGGTAGGAGGTTATTAGGGATAGAGATCAGCCCTCTAACCTCAATGCTGCCCATACCAGAGTTAGTTTCAGATGACAAGAGTGGCATGTGCTTACCCTGCAGTGCTCAGGCATGCCACATGTCACTAAGAAAAATGAAACTTCTGAGAAACATGTAATCTGGGATTATGATAGAGGGGAAGGTGGCCATGAGAGAAAGTGGAGGAAGTGAGTGGGGGGAGGAGATTAACCACTGCAGCTGATGGATCCACAATCCCCAATGTGGTTATAAGGAGAATGTAGTCCTCCAAATTATTTCACCTGACTTCCAGTTGGCACTGATGATTTTCTCAAGTCCTCACTCAGTACCTGGAAGTCTTCACAGTGATATGAAGAGGCCCTCAGTTTTGTTTTGTTTTTTTCTTTTACTCTTGGAAACATGGAATAAAATCGTTGCATATTCATTCGTTTTAAAAATTCATCCAGCCGGGCTCGGTGGCTCAGCCTGTAATCCCGCGCCTTTGGGAGGCTGAGGTGAGTGGATTGCCTGAGCCTGCGGGTTCGAGACCCGCCTGGGCAGGCGAAACCTCATCTCTACAATAAAATCAAAAAATTAGCCGGGCGTGGTAGCGCCTGCCTGTAATTCCGGGTCCTCGGAAGGCTGAGGCGGAAGGATCGCCGGAGCCCAGCAGGTCGAGGCTGCGGTGGCCGGGAGCGGCCCCTGCACTCCAGTCTGGGCGACAGAGTGAGACTCCAGCTCAAAAAAAAAAAAAAAAATTCATCCAGCTAAATTCTCCAAGTCATGGCTCAAGGACTATTTGCTGATAAACCCATCAGCTAAGTGCTGAGTATGTGTAGAAGGAAACCTGTGAAGTCCAGGAAGGCAGGTTGTCTCCTTTTGATTTTATGCCCTGAGGAAGGGAGCTTGGGAACAGAAGAATATCTGTCCTTGAGAGATGATTTTATTACGTCTCCATGGAGCACATCTCCAACTTTAAAAGGAACCACTGGGTACTAGAAGTTTGAGAAAAACCTTCCTTTTCTGATTCAGTGCTCTACCTTCCACCATTAGGACTCCCTTGAGTACTGGCCAGGTAACAAAGCATGTCTGGCTCCTTTATGGGTCTCTTTTCAGGGTAGCTAGGTTCCAACTCATAAATACGGCTGAAATTTTATTGCAAGCACACCCTAAGGGTTATGAGCTGATGCTGCAGACATAAGTAAAACTCATTTGTCAGCCAGGCTCGTCTGTTCCATTTGGGGTAGGATTAGGTGGACAGGCACGACTGTGAATCAAGTTGTTTCGGGGTTTAAGTGAGAAAGCTTGAAAGAAGGAGGATGAAGTTAAAAAAAAAAAAAACAACTTTAAAAAAAAAAAAGTATATCAAGATTGCTACCAGCAGGTACAAAATCTCCTAACACTCTTGACCAATGCAGTTGTGTGTATTGCATACAACTCTGTCTTGGCCTTGCTCTGGAACAAACAGAATCTTATAGATATGCTATGTGTGGCAGGTGTAATGTTATGCCACAAAATATGGCCTAGATCACAGTTTTAGGAGCTTCAACCTTACTTTTATTGGACTATTCCACAGCGTATCT
Source organism: Carlito syrichta (assembly GCF_000164805.1). NCBI lineage: Eukaryota > Metazoa > Chordata > Mammalia > Primates > Tarsiidae > Carlito > Carlito syrichta. The sequence continues at coordinate 321,552 of NW_007259550.1, read as the reverse complement.
AGGAAAATGAATCACATAGACCAGCAATGATTTATTCTTCCTTTCAGTACTAACCCATGCCATTCTACTTAACACCTGGCATTAAAGAGAAGCTATTGAACAGGAGGAAAGCATACATATGATATGCTTGGGTATATATATATGTATACACACACACACACACACACACACACACACACACACACACATACATACATACACACACACGTGTGTGTGTGTATAAGACATTAGATCTGAAGATGACAAATTGAGGCTAAGATTTGCCATGAAAAAGATCCCAATTCTAGTTAGATGGTCTGTTTATATATTTGCTGAGTAACAAACTTTTCCAACACACTCATTTATTTAGTTCATAAAATTGTAATTTGCTGTTAAAATATTGACTTAGAGCTATAGTTACTGACATGAAAGACCCACTAGATTTATTGTTAAGTTAAAAAAAAAAAAGAAAGCTAGTTGCAGAGCAAAACATAAAATATGACTCAATTTCTAGAGTTACTTAAAAACACAAGCTATAACCACATATTTATATGTACATATATGTATATAAATGTTTTTGAACTAAATACAATGTGGTTACTTGTAGGAAGGGAAACGAGAAAAAGAAAGATCCATCCATTTTACCTTAAACACTTCTGTATTTTTTGAGTGTTGTGAAAATATATGCAGTAGTGACTTAAATAACTGAAAGTAAATCTATTAGAATGAAGGCTTTACAAAGCCATCCCAGAATCCTTTTTTTTCTGTAAAGCAATGACTGCAATTCATCCTCCAAACAATTGATCAATCTCCATTTAAATCAGTCACAAACAATTCTTGCTTTAAATTTTTTTATTTTTAATTGCTATGGATAGATTTTATTTTCTATTTAACACATTTTGATATGTATTAAATTTAAAAACTGCAGACATTTGCTTCCTGTTAAAACCAGCAAGGAACTGGAGGCAAGAATCTTTTCTTGTATTTTTATTTTCTGCTCTCACATCATTGGATACATAGTTTTAGCACATAATAAATATTTAATGTATATTGGTTAAATTTAAGTATCTCTAAGCCTAATCTATAAGCTAAAGATTTGACTCTTGTAAGTTTTTGAAAGGCTACCGACTATAGACATTCAGGGGTAGAACTATCTACTTAAAATTTATACCTTTTAACAGTCCACCCCACAGTTCTCCATCTGAATTATGCGGAGGCAGGAGAGTGGAAGGAAAGAAGTGCACTCCTGACAGATGGGCTTTCTGATTGAAAACTATCCACCATTAGTCTCTTTTTATCTTCTGTTTCTTGTGTCACTTCAAGAGCTATCGCAAAATGGTGTATTATTGAGTTTCCTAGAACTAAGAGGAAGTAAATACAAAACAGAGAAAACTTGGGGAATATATGACAAAATTATAGATACAAAGAAATTTATTATAGCATTACTGATTAAAGCAAAATTTAGAAAAAAATAGAAATATTATTAAATTTAAATAGATTAGGATCTACCCCCATATCAGAAAAGGCTGCAGTCAATAGAGTCACGTTTTCCTTGCCTAGTTCAGGACGGTAAATGAAATTCACATTTTTGAATCTTCTCCATTCCCCATTCTTATTGGAAATGAGTATCAGAATTTGAAAATTAGGAAATGTTACACTAGCTCTGGAAACCAGGCAGAATGTTATCTATAAACCAGAAGTTTTGAGGAATTATAGCAACATCTAGTATAAGTGCGATTAGATAGAAGGAAAAAATAGGAAAATAAAATCACATTTGAAAATTAATGAAAGGGACTTAGGTAAAAAAAAATCCACAGTATGGCAAATAAACTGCATACAAATAACAAAATAATTTATAAAATGAGTATTAAATAGTAATAACCTATATTGAAATAAATAAATAGTAATACTGTAGATTGAAAGGCGCAGATAATTCTAGGAAGAAAAGACAAAAAAGCTTTCTCCGTGTATCATCTTACAACAGAAGCACCAATATCTTTTATTTTCATTCTTGATTTAAATTTGTTTATCTTTTTAACTTAAAGATGAGCATTAGGGTTTTCTGAATGGCCAAAGTTGGAGGTAGATAGAGGAACTAAGAACCAAAAGAAGAATGGTCTTACAATCTTCCTTAACTCACCCATGGAAAAAAATTAAATTGAGTATTCAAGGCCAAGTACTTGAAAAAGGACATCTTTTATGCTGTGCTGTGTGGCCAAAATAGAAGAGAGAAGAGGCATCTAAATTATTTATAGTCCCATGGCCAGAAATTCTCAGGGACCTAAATTCTTCATCATAAGGATGGGTGAGTGATAAATTTAGTATTAGTGATGCTTTTGGACCACAATGCTTGGCTATCCAAAAATACTTATTTCTGGAAAACCACTAGATTAAGTCAATTCTCAAAATATCCTTGAAACATCCAGATGTTCCATTGCATGTCCTGGGTTCAATTCTTATATTGAGTTCCCAAGTTTGAGTCAGCAAAAGGGCCCATTCCTTGGCAATCTGTCTTCAAAAGTTGTTCTGTCAGCCGGGCTCAGTGGCTCAGCCTGTAATCCCGGCACTTTGGGAGGCCGAGGCTAGTGGATTGCCTGAGTCAGCAGGTTCGAGACCCACCTGGGCAACTTGGTGAGACCTTGTCTCTACAATAAATAAAAATTAGCTGAGCATGGTAGCGTGTGCCTGTAGTTCTGGCTACTTGGAAGGCTGAGGCAGAAAGATCGCCAGAGCCCAGCAGGTCGAAGCTGCGGTGGCCGGGAGCATGCCACTGCACTCCAGTCTGGGCAACAGAGTGAGACTCTGACTCAAAAAATTAAAAGAAAATAAAAATAAAGTTGTTCTGCCATCTTATTTCTCACTGCTTATATGGATTTAAAAGGTTTATTATTATTGCCATCACCATCGTATCTTGCATTATTGAGACAGAGTATACAGCATTAACTAGATGTTTCCTTTATTTATTGTTGTCATTTTTTCTTTTCTATCACTAGTAGTAATTGTAGCTAATAATT
>NW_007259550.1:302793-318472 GCF_000164805.1 Carlito syrichta | reverse complement strand
GCCCGGCTGATTTTTTGATTTATTGTAGAGATGAGGTCTCGCTGCCCAGGCGGGTCTCGAACCCGCGGGCTCAGGCAATCCACTCACCTCAGCCTACCAAAGGCGCGGGATTACAGGCTGAGCCACTGAGCCCGGCTACAAATATAGCATTAAGGGAGTCCCTACGAAGGAATAAAAATAGAGATATAATTCCCACACCATGAGAAAAACAGAGAAAAATATAGTCGAAGTAATTCATTTAAAATTGAGGTGAAGGAAGAAATGGGCATAGTTTGTTTAAGTTGATGTAATACAAATCTTAAAATCATGCTATCAAAGAATATGGAAAATTCTTACAACAAAACCTAAATATTTGAAAAATTTTAAGTCAAATAGTAATACTGCGAGTGGCATGAGTCTTATGAGTTTTGCTTTGTTTTGTTTTCAGGCTTTTTGCCAATGATAAAATTATGTAACTTGCTTTTGATCATGAAAATATAGAATATTATGATTATCATAATATTACGATGTCATTTGCCTCTGTCAACTCTCTTTTGGTCACTGTTATTAGCTTTCTTGTCTAATTTGGACAAATGAAGAACAATTGAGTAAAAAAAGAAAGAAAATTCTTACAATAGTCTTAATATACTATATAGGAGTACACTCTGTATAAAGAGTACACACTCAGTTTTGTTTAAAAAACCATTTGTATACCTTTCCATGTATGTGTGTGAATGTATGTATCATATGTGTGCATGTGTGTATGTGTATGCTTATAAGCATACACCCTCCAATATTTCTCAGGATAGACGCTATAATTACCTATAATTCATTGTCTTTAATGTATTTCCAAATTTCCTATATGAATTCATCTTAAACTAATAATCACTAAAACAATAATTTAAAATAAAAGAGTTAAATATAATCAACAGAAATGATTAGACAAGTGTAATAGATCAGAATTATAAATTCTAATAAACTTGTAATAGATTAGAATTATAAATTCAAAACAAAGTAAAACAGACCTAAAGGCATGCCAATGTTCAATACAAAATGAACAAATATTCATAATTCATTGTAATTCATTTCATTTACTAAGCATATAATTATGAAATATTCTGAATTCAAGTGAATGTTTTTGATAAATAATAATACTCTGTGAAATTAAATAAGTCACTAACCTATTATAATGTGGTTTGGGGTTTGTTTTTATATTTTACATTTTTAGTATATACACTGAAAAAAACTTTTTTTTCTGATTTTTTTAATTTGAAAGATGTGGGGTACAATTCACGGTTAGGTATACAAATGTCCATTATGCAGGTACCCTTGTTGATATGGTGTGCCCCCCGCTCCTGGCAGTTTCCCACTACCGCCGATTCCACCTCCTCCCCTGCCCCCAGCAGTTTCCCTGCTACTGCCAATACTTTTCTTATAGTATTTTGATAATTTTTCAAGGTCCACTTATGAGTGAGAACATGAGATACTCAGTTCTTTGTTTCTGTGATACACCACTCAGTATTATAGACTCTAAATCCATCCAGATTGTGGTGAAATTCATGAGAATCTTAAACTTACAAAGACTCGAAGTGAAGAATGTGTCTGACATTTTCCAAAAGTACAACTTTGGTTGTGACTTAGCATCTCTGAACTTCTTAGTGTCTTCAAACTACAAAACATTTTTACATATTTCAACTTCTTTGCAAGTTACTGTAATGACCTGATATAATTTTAGAACTTTGTGTAAGATTGCATAAAGAAATTTGCATTTATATTTCATGACTTAGTACCTGGTTTTGTCATAGTCACCTGTGATTGCTCATGGTTAAGTCACAATTTAAAAAATAACAATAAGGAAGCCTTAAATTTAATGAGTTAATACAAAACATTTCCAAGTATATCACCCAAAATGGCAAATAAGTGATATAACAATGGTACAAAGTAAGACATAAACAGTTGTATTACTCACATACCACCAAATGGAGAAATAGGTTCCATTGAGAAGTCTGTAATTCAGATCTAGCCAATACAAGAGTAGGTTATAAGAAATAATTGCTGCCGGGCTCGGTGGCTCAGCCTGTAATCCCGTGCCTTTGGGAGGCTGAGGTGAGTGGATTGCCTGAGCCCACGGGTTCGAGACCTGCCTGGGCAACTTGGCGAGACCTCATCTCTACAATAAATCAAAAAATTAGCCAGGCGTGGTAGTGCATGCCTGTAATTCCAGCTACTTGGAAGGCTGAGGCGAAAGGATCGCCGGAGCCCAGCAGGTCTAGGCTGCGGTGGCCGGGAGCGGCCACTGCACTCCAGTCTGGGCAACAGAGTGAGACTCCAACTCAAAAAAAAAAAAAAAGAAAAGAAATAATTGCCTTAAAATCACTGATATTTTGAAAGTTAGAGAATTAACCATCAAAAACCTACCATTAACTAAAGTGTAGACCTAAATATAGCAGCTAAAAGAGACACATAATGTTTATCTATCCAAGATTATGTAGCTCAAATTGTAATTGATGGTAGCTTATTTTTATGAAACTTTAGACTTTGTAGTCATTGAAAATAGGATGACTGCAAAGTAACAAAATAACACAGAATATAGTCACTGATGATAATAGATGAAATTTGACAACATATTGAAATACTTGCACAAATAACAGAGATGCACTCAACTACCTTGGCAACATGCATAATTATGATATTAAAATTATATATCATCCCCCAATTTTAAACAGGCAATTAATTTTAAATAGGCAGCCTATGTGATACGCATATAGAGTCTAAGAACATTCAAAAAATAACTAAATAAGACAGAATAAAACCACAGGTAGTTACCAATTAAAGAGGACAGATATTTAATCACATGATTCATATGTACTTATTTATGTAACAATTTTACACAGCACAAAAATGATTGAAGATGAAAGCAAAAAAGAATACATGTGGACAATGGCAGTTGTCCCTATTACCGGAATTATTGCTCATAAACTATTAATATATGTTATAATTCTAAACTATTTTTTGTCATAATTCTCATACCTATTAATATCGCTTCAGCTTCCCTGTTATTGTACCATCCCTGGCTTGTTGTAAACTTTCACCTGCAATTTTGAGGTAGTCTTCACCCAGTTCCCATTTTTATGTTCTAGAGAGACAAGGTTCCATACCTTGAACCTCTTGATCGCTTTACTTTTTACATTAAGCCTAATCAGCCCAATAACGTAACCCCCAAGTTTCGTGTATAATCTCGAACTCCCTTCAGATTAATCAATCCAACCCTGTCACAAGAAATTCACCCAGGTAATATCCCAGACCCGCAAAAAAGCTTCATCCTACTGGTCCTTCGCTCTCCTGCACCCCACCTGCTGGTTGAGGGCAGGTATACCAGACACAGCCCCCTTTCTCATTGAGACATGCCATCTCGTCTTCTCAGGATCTGAGTGTGATAAACAATCTTTTAGTGCCCTTCACTGTTCTTTATCTAACTGTACCAAATCTAGCTTAAACAACTCAAACAAATCACAACATTAAATCTTTTATTATATGCCATTGTCTGGGGTCCTATGATATTTTGAGGACAGTTCAAAGACAACATTGCCAAATCTGATTCTTTGAATTAAAAAAAAAGGCTATTCTAATAATTGAGTTCTAAAGTGTACTTAACACAAAATAAAATACACACTTTCTTATTTTGTTTTGCTTTCTAACAGTTTCCCCTGAACTACGTAACAAAATAATATTAACTTTATCACTTGCATGCCAGGAATATAGGTTTGATATTTTAAATTGAGTCTGAAGTTTTGTTTGCCTTTGCATTAATTCAAACATATTGCCCCCAATCCTAATTGAGATTGATACTGGAGTGAAAAATAATAGAACCTAGTGGAAGAGAAAGCCAAAAACAGATACAAAATATACAGTCGAACCTTAAATAACATGGCTTTTTAAACCGTACTGGTCCGCTTATACATGAGTTTTATTCAACCAAATGCAGGTCAAACTACAGTATTCAGAATGCAAACCCCATGTATATGGAGGGAGAGCTGACTTTTTGTACAGGTGGGTTCCGTAGGGTCAAATGTGGTATTTGTGTATGCATGAATTTTGGCATACTTGGGGTCTTGGAACCAAAGCTCCAAATATACAGAGGGACGACTGTACAGGGATATATACATATATAAAAAGACACTTCAAACTCAGAAGAAAAAATGGAATGTATTAATAATGCTAGATATACAAGCATAGGTCTTAGTTAGGTCTATGGTATCTACTTAGCAGAATGCCTGGCATATACTTAACAACCCATAAAAAAATAGCTTAATAATTTAGCGAAACGATAATCAACAAACATTTGTTGGTTCTCAAGCACATAGAAAGTTAAGACATAACTGTAAGATAAAAGCAAAATAATAGTTTTTAAAATAGCAATTATTTCAATTCATGTTTGCATAGCCTTACTAAGCATAAAAAGAAAAAACATGATATCAAGGAAAATATAAATAAGTCACCTACATAAAAATGAAAATGTTAAAAACACACAGCCAAGTAAAAGAAAAATGACAAACTCAGAAAATATATGCCATCTGTATGACAAAGGGGGATTAGAGTTTGACAAATCAGCAAAAAAGTAATTAAGAAAAAATGGTCAAGGATATTCATAGGCAAGTCACAAAATGCATATAAATGGTCAGTAATCCTGAAAAACACTCACACTTACTAGTAATGAAAGAAATGCAAATGAATACCATGATAAAATGCCATTTTAAACTAAAGAATTGCCAAAGATGAAAATAAAACATAATAACCAGCATGGAACCTTTCTGAAAGGCAGTCAGAGAGTGTAGTGCAAAAGCTGTAAAAGCATATTACATTTTTACCTAATATTCCATAGTTATCTCAAGTCAGTTATCAAACATACACATTGACACTGATGTACAAGGAAGTTCTATATAATTGGCACAGCAGAAAAATTGCCAGGGATGGGGGGAAATCTAGAAGTCTATGGCAGCTACCACTTCCTATCTGCATTCTCTCCTTCTTTATTTTGTAATACCATCACCACTCTCCTCCCTAGATTTTGCTCAATGGCATTTTTATAAGGCAGCAGCATGCCTATCATATAAAAGAGAATAATGTGGTGCTCATGAAATGATTCCAACTACTCAAAAGGGAGCAATGCCCTTGGAGATGGAGAGAAACAACACAGAAGAAACCTGAGTTTGTAGACGACTCACAGAGTTAAGCTTCCCGTCAGAGCCAGGCCACTGACCATCTCTGTGCTATGTCAAGGGAGAGAAATAAACTTGTGTCATACCTGGATGACTACCTGTGCAGGTCTCTTTGTTAGTCTGTACCTCATTAACACAATTCCTAACACTATAGGATGGCCTAAATAACTCCATCCATATGGTGAACACGATTCACCTAAAAAACTGAAAATTACATTCTCAGAGAAAATGTAAGTAATCTAGAAGTGCTTAGGACATGGAGATTATTTCTTAATCAGAAAAAGCAGATTGGTAATTAACAGATGTATTAGAATTCCAGTTTAGTGATAGAAAAAATATGGGTGAAAAGAAAGTAAAAGAGCAAAATGTAACAATGGTTTTAAACTACATAATGGGAGTACAGATAATTTATTTTCCTAATTTTCTCTGATGACCTTGCATTCTTTTGATAGAAGGTTATAAAACTGAGGGAACTGTTGAAAGAAGAAAAATAAAATTCTGCTAGAAGAATGCCAATGCCACACCCAAATGAAGTGATGTCCATGCCAGAATATGCCTCTCAATGACCCAGACAGTTACAGTGAAAGATACAGTGTTTTGTTTTTCTTATGTGCATGTGGGAGCTTAATCTATATATTTTAAATTGGACCAAAGCAAATATTGGACCAAATCTTTCATGAAATCACATAGCAACATTTTAATAAACTCTTATTAAAATAATAGTTTAAATTTTAGCCTTAGTTTTAACATTTGCCACTATTTGCAGCATATTCAGCAATAGTTCTAGGATTTTGCTATGGAAATATTAAGCGATTATTTTTTCATAATACATGATTCCAAAAGTTATTCATTTATCCTTTGGTGTGGCGTAAAAGTTGATGGGGTATTCAATACAGAAAGTTCTGCAAGTTGTTGAACTGGCTTGAACAGAAGAGTGGAAGTTATTGCATGTAATCTCTCACCGTATGTCACAGAAAACCTGAATAAGTGAATACAAATGTAAAATAGAAATTCATACAATTTCTTAAGGGATGCAGAATTAAAAATTCAGAAACACAATATAATCTGCTCTTTGTGCTGATTTATTTACTAATACGTAATATTTTATCAGTATTTTCAATGCAGTGAAAGAACAGAAAATAGTAGACATTTTCAAAATTTATGATTCTATCTAAACTTCCCAGTCCAACTGAGCCTAAACACTTTAGAACATATTTTAAAAGTTTCAACCAATGACAGATACAAGGAAACTTTGACACTCTACTCTAGAGATTCCATTAAACTTTTAGATGCTCTGATTTTTCAGTAACTTTAGGACAATCATACAGACGAGAATGAATAAATTCTTAGTTTCCTAAACACAAGATCAAAGGTCAAGGTGACATCAACCCTTATCTACATCACTCTTAGTTCTATTCTTAATGAAACAATCCAGATCAAGATGAATTAATTGACTATCTTCAAGTAAAAATAGCCACAGTTAAAGCCAGAGCTACCCTTAGCAGTAAACCTGTATGGATTCAACTGGCATGTCTCAATGTTCATATCCACATTAAAAAATAAATGCCAGCCGGGCTCGGTCGCTCAGCCTGTAATCCCGCGCTTTGGGAGACTGAGATGAGTGGATTGCCTGAGCCCTGGGGTTCGAGACCCGCCTGAGCAACTTGGCGAGACCTAATCTTTACAATAAATCAAAAAATTAGTCAGGTGTGGTAGCGCACACCTGTAGTTGCAGCTACTTGGAAGGCTGAGACGGAAGGATCGCTGGAGCCCAGCAGGTCGAGGCTGCGGTGGCCGGGAGCGGCCACTGCACTCCAGTCTGGGCGACAGAGTGAGACTCCAACTCAAAAAAATAAAAAATAAATAAATGCCCATAGGTGGTGGTTTATCTCTTGGTACAGATAACGTTAACCCCCTCAGAGATGGTTCTTCTGGAACATTCTTCTATTCCCTGCATCTCATGTTTTAGAAAAATACTTAAGGGCGGGGGGGAAATCTCATCTTAATAAGCACATCTCCCTCTGCTTGGCCAACTCTTCATGTTTCAGGACAAACATCACTCGCTCAGGGAAGCCTCATGACCATGACCTACTAACTCCACCTCACAGTCTGGGTTAGGTGACCCTGCTCTGTGCCCCTGCATCATGTTACACAGCTTTAGTATAGGATTGGCTCACGTTATAGCAGTGGCCATAATATCTCTATCTTTTTCCCCAGCAGTTAGCACGAGGCTTGGTGGAGAATAGGCACTCAGTTGTCCACCGTCCAGTGATTGAATGAATGAATGAATGAATGGGCAGCCAAATAAATGAGAGGGCCACACGGGCCCATTTCTTCACCAACTTTCCTGGAGCAGACCTCAATTTTGCACTTAGGAGCTGTGGAATGTTTATTCCCATCATCTCCCCGAGCTTCAGGACTCACTGAAAACCAGTCACTACCTCTGAAGGCAGGACCCAAACCATTCTTCCCTTTCTGTATTACATTTCCAAATCCACTTATGAGATGTCAAACACTAAGGAGAAAAAGACACAGGAGTACTTTCTGCTGATTTGCCAAAGCTTCACCCACACACTTTGGACTCTAAAAAAAGGCTTATTTTTTGGCTGTGAATTGGAGCTCCAGAAGCTAAAATCTGTAGGCATTAAATGTAAATGAAATCATTAATATATTATGTATACAAAAATATGTGGTAATGTGTCATATTATTTTCTAGATGTCAAAATAATCTCCATATGAAAACAAATTGCTAAGTGTTTAACTTGTGGAGGTAAATCAAGACAGTAATGAGAGGTTAAATAAACTTAGTAGTACCTGAACCATAACTGTATCTTTTCCCATCCACCAGCTGGATTCCCTAAAGTCAGGAAATCTAGTTGAACAAGAAAAAGATGAACTAGGACTCAAGTGACAAGAGTTGCCTTTGGCTCAATCACAAAGTTGAAATCATAAATTTAAACTGCTCATTCAATTTCCCCATTATGAAATTTGCAGACTATTTCTTCTTTATATTCCAAACACTTTGCCACCCAACTGTGGTCCCCATCTGGCTATAGAATTCTCCATATCAGTCCTGATTTTCTGGTTGGTGATTCTACGATGGAAATTGTTTTTGAACAAAATGTTACAGAAAACAATTTTCAGCTGCAGAAAAATTGATTCTAAAATATCCTGTTTTAATTTGTCAACCTTAAAATCTAGATAAATGAATACTTAATTTTGAGTGTCTAAGGAAAATCGAGATAATTAAACATTTTAAAATCACAGTTAGGAAGTGTTTAGTTCAAAATGAAGCTTAATTTTCTGTGGAGGTGGAGGGGAAGCAGAAGAATGACATTTATACCTGGTGTTTAATGTTAACGGTTTATTATACTGCTAACTTACAGCACAATTTCTATCATCCAAAGCTACTGCCAGCGAAGGGATGTGAATATTTGCTAGCACTGCCAACCCAAGTGTGTGTATATTAACTATCATTTAAAATACATTTACAAAAGGCTCCTAAGAGAAACATTATTACATTCTACTTGAAACCATTGAAAACTTCAATTATAGTGGAGCCATGTTGGTAGAAAAGACTCTAAAAATATGAAGCCATATCTGCACGTGAAGAGACAAGTAGTAAATTGAGGCAATTATGCAGGTCTTTCTGGATAAAAGAAACATCTTAGCCTTTAGCAAGGCATGAAGCAAATGCTTGCCTCTCCCTCCTTTTTTATTCTGTTTTTCCTACTTTTTTTCTTTTTTTCTGGCCTGAAAGATAGATCTAATTGTTTAAAGTTCCTTTTTTTACCAGTCTTGAGCTAAAACAAATGTAAATATCTGACATTTCAAATGTATCCCAACTGGAATCTGAATTTGTCCTTCTTAAGGTATCGAATGAGGGTAGAAGGTTCTTGTCTCCTTTACTTCCTGTGAATTGTGGCAACTAAGAAACTTTAGGTTAGAAGACAAATAAAGGCAGTTTTTAGGATCAAGAGATCTTGCTAGATGCCTGTGGCACTAGCTATGGGAAATTAGGTGACACACAACCTATATTCTAACCCATTTCATGGTTCTTAACTGAATGTCTTATTCTCTGGGCATGTCTTCATCAGTCTAACAGTACCTAACAAGCTATCTAACAGTGACTTGCAACTACAACATAACATAGGCGAAGCACTTAGTAGAGCACTCATATAGCATGGCCTTGGTAACAGGAGCTGCTGGTCTGAGTTAATTTGAGACAAGTTCTAGTTATACTTTGCGGCTGATTTATGCAAAAAGAAGTACATTCTCACATTCCTAAGGTGAAAAATGCATCAGCTTTCAGGACCAGCCAATACTGCATCATGAAAACATGGCTGTTGGAAGAACGTCATCAGTCCTAGCTCTCCTGCGTTAGGAGAACTCAATCCCTTTCATTTACAGCATATTCAATGCAGCCATATCTTTTTTTTTTTTTTGAGTTGGAGTCTCACTCTGTCGCCCAGATTGGAGTGCAGTGGCCGCTCCCCGGCCACCGCAGCCTCGACCTGCTGGGCTCCGGTGATCCTTCCTCCTCAGCCTTCCGTGTAGCCAGAATTACAGGCGCGCGCTACCACGCCCGGCTAATTTTTTGATTGATTGTAGAGATGAGGTCTCGAACCCGCGGGCTCAGGCAATCCACTCACCTCAGCCTCCCAAAGGCGCGAGATTACGGGCTGAGCCACCGAGCCCGGCTCAATGCAGCCATATCTAACACAAATTATAATTTCATCTGCCGCAAATATTTTCAAAGCATGTTTAATTTTCCTTGTTAAAAGGTAAATTCAAATATACTTATAATCTGATTTGTCAGCAATCATCATCTTGTGATCTAAGTCCAATCTATCATTGTTTTCCAAATATGAGACAATGTTTATTATGACTAATTTAATAATTTACAAAAATTAACATAATAATCAAACATATTAATTTTGATTAGGACCATCCTTTTTTTTGTTTTTTGTTTTTTTTTTTTGAGTTGGAGCCTCACTTTGTCGCCCAGGCTGGAGTGCAGTGGTACACTCATGGCCACCCCAGCGTCAACCTGCTGGGCTTCGGCAAGCCTTCCTCTCAGTCTTCCAAGTAGCAGGAACTATAGGCGTGCGTGCCACCCTGCCCGGCTAATTTTTGATTTATTGTAGAGACGAGGTCTCATCAAGTTGCCCAGGCTGGTCTCGAACCTGCGGGCTTAGACAACCCACTAGCCTTGGCCTCCCAAAGTGCTGGGATTACAGGCTTGAGCCACCGCACCTGGCCAGGACCATTCTTGAGTGATTTAAAAAAAAAAAAAAAATCAATGATCACAGTGAGACTTAGGTTTAAATTCCAGTTCCAGTACTCGGAGCTGTGTGACTGGCATAAAACACGTGGCCCCTCTGAGCCTCCTTTATAAAATGGATGTATGTCATCACCCTCCTTCATCTATATGTTGGGATGCATACATGAGAGAATGTGTGTGTCGATTCCCTGTTAACTTGTGAGTACATGAGTACTTGAATGAACACATGGAGTGAAAACAATAGTAGCAACCACAAAGTCGAATTCAGATTCTTCTTCTGTTTTTCTCATATAGTTTGTAATGATATTAACAAAGAGCATCCGGGCGGAGGGCAAAAGAGTGTCATAAGACTCCACATCTGTCCATATTAAGAAGAAAAGCGCAGATCTAAGGCCCTCTGGATTATAAGCCCCACCTTGAGAGTGTGGCACAGGGAAGTCAATGTCACATTCAGTGAGGACATTTCTTTCCTCTGCAGAGGTAAAAGCCTAAAAATTCAAGGAACTCTTTCCCAATTAGAACCCATCTTCCAGTAGCTGTCTACACCATAGGAGGAAGGGCCCCAAAAGTTGCCTGCTCTGCTTCCCTGGAAACTTCTGTGGCTTTCATCAGAGTTCTGAAAGTGAAACGAGGCCAGACATCCTTTCAGGGCCAAAAGAGTTCGGAAACAAAAATATGCTGTGCAACAAACTTGCCGAAGCCAAGGCAGCTGAATAAGCACCCAGCTCACGGCACAGGAAACCAGGCTGCCCTGTAAATAAAATTAACGTAATGAGACTCTGTCGCCATCCCACGTCTGAGCTGAAAAGTGATTCCTGCCAAGCCCTGGACTAGTCAGATAATCAACTCTCTGAATAGGCATGAGACTTTTAGCTAAAGGCTTTTACATTGAAATGTAGAGTATGCATGCCCTGAGATAATTTCTTTATGATCGGTCGCTCTAGAATTATAGCACGGAGAGGACTTCTCCCATTCTGGGATTTAAGAACATATTATTCACACCACACTCTATTTTAATTGAGGAATGGCATAAGAGTTTGCATGTACTTTAGGGGAGAAAGGTGCGAGAAAGAGGGAGGATTCCACTGTCTAACGTGTTTTTTCCACGGTCCCCAAACTAATAAAGAACTAATGGTTTAGATACCATCTCTGGCCCCTTTCCAACAGAGCATCACATGAGAGTGGCTCTCAAAGGATTCATCCATGAGGAAAGCAAATTCACTCATATAAGCAAGAAGAGGATAGAAAATTGTTCCAGATATGTCACAGCCTTATCTCAAAAAGCTTGGCTGTGTGTTTAGATACCTGGTTGGATTAACATACCCCGCTAAGTAACCTCATTGCCTCCTGCGGGCTGTGCTGTGAACAAGAGAGAGGAAATCAACAGCAGGTAAAGATATTGTCCTGTGCTCCTTGTTGCTAAAATCAACGATTAATCCTGCATGGCCAGAACGAATAAAAAGGTAGGGAGTCTGCTCTGACAGCAGACTGCCTTTTATAATATTTGCATGGAAAAAAATTGTTAATAATATGCTCAGCTATGGTACTCAATGTCCTATAGAAATATAACAGATTAGCTGGTTGACCCCCTAGAGTTCCATTAATGTGTCCCTGCTCCATGAATTCCCCCGAATGTGTTCTCATGTCTCTTTGTGTTACAGTTAGCTGGGAATCTTCTCTTTCTGTGGTTACTCTCCCTGGGAACCAGATCAGGACTCTACCCACTGTGGACTCCGACGAATGGTCCCAGTTGATTGATTGTCTTAGGCGAGCTTGGACACATTTTAAGAATATTGGGAGGACGATGGCTTGGGACATGGCACAGTTTAGACTCAATGAATACAATATATGTATATATTCTTTTAATTTAGCTTTTGGAAGTAGTTCTAAGTGATGCTTAGAATGAAAACTTGTGAAGAGGATGGGTAGAAGGAATGATTAGAGAAAAAAGCAAAGTTTTTTTTTTTTTTTTTAATGTATATCTGAAGGGGGAAAAGTGCGAGTATAAAAGGGAATTCCTTCCCGTGCTTTGGGAGGTTGAGGTGAGTGAATTGCCTGAGCCTGCGGGTTCGAGAACCACCTGAGCAACTTGGCGAGACCTCATCTCTACAATAAAATCAAAAAAATTAGCCAGCCGTGGTAGCACACGTCTGTAGTTCCAGCTACTTGGAGGGCTAAGGCGGAAGGATTGCCAGAGCCCAGCAGGTCGAGGCTATGGTGACCAGGAGCGGCCACTGCACTCCAGTCTGGGCAACGGAGTGAGACTCCAACTCAAAAAAAAAAATGAAATTCCTGTGGTGTCTGATCCTGTAGGAGAAGGCGAGAGCGGGATGGAATGGCAGATTTTTATGTATTCAAAATAAATCGCTCTACTCTCTGGTAATATGAAGTACAACAGTAAAAGCTTTTGCTCTGAATCACTATAGATAAGTAACTTAAACTCTCTAAATGTGTGATAAAATGGGAATATTATCTATCTAACATGATTTTTGCAAAGATTAAATAAGATAAACACACAAAGTGACCATAAGTACGTTCCACAAAAAAGTATATAGTCTATAACTATACTATTAATGCATATTATAAACTTGCCAAAGAATATTGCCTATATATCTAGACTGTGGGCATTTGCATTAACAGTCTACATGTCACCTATAATTAGAATTCAATTCAATATAAAACTCTTACTCCAGGTATTTCAAAGCAAATTTAACTGTACTAACTTCAAGTTGTATTCATTATTAGAGTTAATTCTAAGGAGAATTAAAAGAAAGATATTTCTGAAGAATGACAGCATTGAATGCCTTACAAAGCAACAGTCATAAATAGAGACAGAATGTGATAACATATGTATGTCGTGGTTAATGTCAATCTCAACTAAGACCTGTCAAAGAATAGTAAGCTAAACACACTTAGTCTTTTCCCAATTGTTCTATTTTCCATCTCTACCAAGACATCTTGTAATATAAAATATTAAAAGTTAGTCTTCAGACTTAAAAATTAAACACAAACAGAACCTGTAAGCTCAGAACACCTTAGAGTTAGCAGTCATTAGATTACCCAATGCAATTCAATTTTCCCTCCATGTAAAAACCCCTACATAGAGCATTGTCAATTGTGCATTTGATGGACTCCTAAGGCATTCTATTCTGATGTCACAAAGTTCTAATAGTTTAAAAGTTCTTCATGCTGAATTGAATTCCCCATCCTTGTAACAATTTCTAACACCTGCTAGAAAAATACAGAATTAACCTGTTCTCTTTTCTATTTAAAAGCCTTTTAAATAAATAAAGATGTATCATCAAATCTTTCTCCCATAAGTCAAATATCTCCAGTACCATCAGATTTTTTAAGTTTTATGTAGATTATCTGATCACCCTCCTCTTGGGTCAAAGAAGCACCTGCTTAATATCATACTCTGGTGTGAATTAAGAACAAGTTAGGACAGGACCATCAGCCTCTGTGTACTTGACATTAACACACTATTAATGCAATCCAAAAAGACATCAACATCAGAATGTTTAATAGCTGTATCACTCTGTTGTCTTGTAGGAGATTTGCTTTGTATAAATTCTGCTTATGTTTATATTAAGAGGGACCCAGATTGTTCCTCTACCTCTTTTCTTGTTTGGGGGTGTTTTTTTTTTTAACCTAAATAATTGAATTTGAATTTATCCATGTTAAAGCCATCTCAGTTTTAATTATTTGTTGTAACCAGTCTAAATCAGCGTAAATTCTATATTGCTTATGTGACCCTCTGTTTTCAGGCATTTGTATACCTTTTCAGTCTACATATAAGTTGTTGACCAGATTTTTGAAAGGGACCAGGACAAATACAGAGCCATGAAGCTAGCCATTCCTATGCCACCTTCAGGGTAAAATCTCATGAACCATATTCTTTATTCACAGCTCTCGTTTGTCATCAGGAAATCAAAAACTGTTCAATGTCTTGCTCAAATTTTTAAAAAACCCTTTATTTTTAAACCAGCAGATCTAGAAGTCTAGTATTCTATCATGAAAAGAAATAAAGCATCGCTTGTATTCCTGTCTTTTTAGAACATATTCTGGAATCTAGTGGTTATCCCTTTTCTGGGAATTCACAAATCATGTTTTTAACTTGTTCGTTTTACCCAGAAATTGGTATCAAAAGTTCAAATTTGTCATAATCATAATCCATTTCTCTCTCCCTCTTTTTGTGTAAATTACAGGGCATATGCTTTTCTCAAGACTCTGCTTTCTCTTTCTCTACTCTTGAAATTTGTCCCTTCTCCAAAGTGCAGTTTATCTGGGCTTGATATTAGAAATGATTTGGAGTACCTGGGTATCTTCTTAATGTAGTCTATCCTTTCCTGACCATTCATACATTTGTAGGAAACTTTATTCTACTTTCCAGTTTGGTAAAAATGGTCAGATGAAAAAAAGTGGTCAGATGAAAACAATAAAAAAGTCCTGTCTTATTTATATCACTTGTTAGTATTACAATGTATTTCCAGCATGCTTATTCTTCCTTCCTTTCCTGTGAGTACAACTATATTATAATTTGAGAAGGGTGAAGAATGGGAGAGAGTCTTATTCCAAAACTGAAATCCTTATGGAAATTTAAATTCTTCCTATTTAAAGATCTTTGGCGGGGCTCAGTGGCTCAGCCTGTAATCCCAGCACTTTGGGAGGCCAGGGCGAGTGAATTGCCCGATCCCGCGGGTTTGAGACCAGCCTGGGCAACTTGGTGAGACCTTGTTTCTACAATAAATAAAAACTTAGCCGAGTGTGGTAGCATGAGCCAATAGTTCCAGCTACTTGGAGGGCTGAGGCAGAAGGATCGCCGGAGCCCAGCAGGTTGAGGCTGCAGTGACTAGGAGCATGCCACTGCACTCCAGTCTGGGCAACAGAGTGAGACTCCAACTCAAAAAAAAAAAAAAATCTGTAATACTTTTTAAAAAGTTGTATTTTTTATACTTTTGCATTTATTTCTAATTATAAAAAATTATATATATATATATATATATATATATATATATATATATACACTCTTTTTAGAAATTCCTAAAGAAAAGTATATAAAAGAGCAAGCAAGCCGGGCTCGGTGGCTCAGTCTGTAATCTCCCGCCTTTGGGAGGCTTAGGTGAGTGGATTGCCTAAACCCGCGGGTTCGAGACCCGCCTGGGCAACTTGGCGAGACCTCATCTCTACAATAAAT
>NW_007259550.1:244747-302578 GCF_000164805.1 Carlito syrichta | reverse complement strand
AAAAAAAAAAAAAAAAAAAAAAAGCAAGCAAAAAATGTGTACCTTCGCATATAAGAGGCAAATAATCACTAACATTTTGACCTACTTCTAGTTTTTTCTTTATATAAATGACATTATATACATGCATATATACAAACAAATATACATATATCATATACACATGCATATATGCATAATTTCTATTTTTTCCCACTTAAAACCATGTCATATAATTTTCCTGTCAATAGAGATTCTTTGATCATTTAAATGACATTATATTACACCATATGGACATTTTACTAATGTCATTTAAATGTATGCTAATTTGAACTATACTAAATGATGCTGCGGTACAAATATTTATACAATAATCATTTTTCTTATTTCTATCATGCCTGTTTAAAAATAGATTTTTCATAGCAAGAATGCCACTTTTTTTTCTGTGTTAGAGTCTCACTCTGTTGCCCAGGCCAGAGTGCAGTGGCATGCTCATGGCCACCCCAGCGTGGACCTGCTGGGCTCGGGCAATCCTTCTGCTTCAGTCTTACAAGTAGCTGGAACTACAGGCACACGCTACCACGCCCAGCTAATTTTTTATTGATTGTAGAGACAAGGTCTCGCCAAGTGCCTAGGCTGGTCTCAAACCCATGGGCTCAGGCAATCCACTCGTCTCAGCCTCACAAAGTGCTGGTATTACAGGCTAAGCCACCAAGCCCAGCTAGAATACCACTCTTTAAATAACATATTGTAAGAGTATGATTTTGATATGTCCTTCAATTATGAAGAACATTTTAGGATAAATAATGTTATATTTTCCTAAATGAGTATGCTGATAGTAAATTTCTGAATTATTATTCACAGGATGATACAGAGTTTCTATTAAATTCATCATGAAACATAAACCGGTTTAACATAAAATTCTTAGATTACAGTTTTTTCTTTTTTTCTTTTTTTTTTGAGTTGGAGTCTCACTCTGTCACCCAGACTGGAGTGCAGTGGCCGCTCCTGGCCACCACAGCCTCGACCTGCGGGGCTCCGGCAATCCTTCCACCTCAGCCTTCCAAGTAGCCGGAATTACAGGCATGCGCTACCACACCCGGTTGATTTTTTTATTTATTGTAGAGATGAGGTCTCGCTACCCAGGCGGGTCTCGAACCCGCGGGCTCGGGCAATCCACTCACCTCAGTCTCCCAAAGGCGCGGGATTACCGAGCCCGGCTGATTACAATTTTTTCACTTCAACATTGTTCAACATTGTTTTATTGGTTTGGGGCACATCTTATTAAAGTCTGATAATAGTCAATTTGTTTTCCCTCCCTGGTACTTTAGGACTGTCTTTTCCATATAATTTTTAGAGGATTATTTTATTTTCAAATATATTGCCAAGAAATGGTGTCTTTACTTTTTATACCCACCCACCCTCAGTCTATCCAATGTACATATTCAGAACCATTTTCTTTTTCAAAATCCAGATCATTTTCTTTAATTATGCCTTTGGTTATTCCTCCTATTCCAGTGGTCTTCGATTATTCCTCAAAATGAACAAGCAAAACTAGAGGTAGAGCCCCTGCCACCATTAGTTTAAGAAAGAGTGAAGAGACAGGGCAAGTCCATGGTACAGGAGCAATCCCACATACCACTACCCTGGCAGCTTCCTTCCAGGTGGAGAACAACCAGCCCATCACTGCCTGAATATTATGGCAGTCTGCTGCCAGGCTTTTTCCAGCTGCTGCCACCATTGCTTATGCCTTACCCACCTGCAGGCCAGAGAAAGGGCATCTCCACAGTTCCCAACCAGGCAATGACCCCGCCACCCACAGCTTAGGGAGAAAGTAGAGACAGGTTGAGTCTGTGCGTTCACGGGACTGATGCCACGCACCCTTGCCCCAAGGCTTCCATCTAAGAGCCCAGCAGCCTTCCTAATCCCTCCTGAATACTGTGGCAGCATGCTGCTAGGTTCTTCCCAGCTACTGCCACTACTGCCACCGCCCCCATCACTGCTTCCATCCCTCCCCACCTGTGCGCCAGAAAGAAAACAGGGAGGGAGGACCATGGCCACCATCTCTGCCACCTGCAGGTCAGGAAGGGAGCAGAAAGACAGGCCATTTCTGTATGCCCACAGGACCTATGTCACAGATACTCATCCCTATAGTTCCCTACCAGGCAGGGAACTATACACAGCTGCTCCAGGTCACCTAAACACTGTGGTTCAGCACTCCCTGATGACATCATCTCCAGAGGTTGCTGTTGGGCGCCCCAAATCACTACCACTACTGCCTGTGCCCCTGCTGCCTGTGGGTCAGGGAAAGAATAGGGATCCAGGGCACCAAATGAAGCCAATTGACCATACACAATATACACCACAGACATACTCAAAAGGGAAGAAAAGAGAAGAAAATCTTCTTTTCAACCCTATCTCAACAATAACAAATTCAAAAGAATAAAATAAAAATAGTCTGCTTCCTCAGATGAGAAAGAATCAGCACAAGAACACTAGCAATTCCAAGAGCCAGAGTGTTTTGACACCTGCAAAAGATCCTACTGGCTCCCAAGCAATGGATCCTCACCAAAATGAATTGCTTCTAATGACAGACACAGAATTCAGAATATGGATGGCAAAGAGACCCAGTGAGATCCAAGAGAAAGTGGATACTCAAATCAAAGAGGCCATGAAAACAGTCCAAGAACTGAAAGCTGACATGGCATTCTAAGAAAGAATCACACTGAGCTTCTTCTGGAAATGAAGAATTTCAGGAATTTCAAGAATTTCAAAACACAGTCACAAGCCTTAACAACAGATTTGACCAGGCAGAAGAAAGAATTTAAGCCTGAAGATCAATTTTTTTGAATTAACCCAGTTAGACAAAAATAAAGAAAAAAGGATTTTTTTTAATGAGCAAAGCCTTCAAGAGGCATGGGATTACGTAAAGAGATCAAATGTACGTTTGCTCAGCATTCATGAGAGAAAAGGGGAAAATGAACCCAAGTTGGAAAAAGCTTTTCAAGACACAATCCAGGCTAACTTCCCATATCTTGCTGAAGAGTTTGGATGCAGACAAGAAATTCAGAGGACTCCTCTAAGGCACTATAGGATATGATCATTCCCAAGGCACATAGTCATCAGAATATTCAAGGTCAGAATGAAAGAAAAAGTCTTAAACGCAGCTAAAGAGAAGGGACAGATCATTTACTAAGAAAGACCCGTTAAAATAGTAGCTGACCTCTCAGCAGAAATCTTATAAACCAGAAGAGATTGGGGACTCACTTTTAGCATTATTAAAGAAAAGCAATGCCAGCCAAGAATTTCTTACCTGGCCAAACTGAGCTTTATAAATGAAGAAAAAATAAAGTCCTTCCCAGACAAGCAAGCACTAAGGGAATTTGTCACCTCCAGGCCAGACCTACAAGAGATGCTTAAGGGAGTTCTAAATATGGAAATGAAAGAACAATACCACCTAACACAAAAACACATTGTTAGGGTATGGATAGGATGAGGGTGGATGGGTGGATGGAGAGGCTAGGGGAGATACAGCCCTGCTGGAGCCAGCGTGCCAGAAATGCGTGCTGGCAACCCAGAGATCCAAGTAATGCAAAGAATTGCAACCCACAAAGAGGTGAGAGAGGAAAAGATTCATTTAAGAAAAGTTCACTCCCCACAGACAGGGCGCAAACCTACAATCAAGGTGAGTGCGGCCCCAGCGAGCCTACACTCTAGATGAGTATGGCCCTGGAGCCCGAGTCCTGGCTTAAATCCTCTCCCCTGGAGATGTTGCAGTCCGGTAGACTCGACTGCTGTGACTTCCTAATTGACCACCTATGGATGTCTTGGAGATCCTGTGACACAGAGACCCACTAATGTCCACCCACATTATCATAACCCCTAGAAAGGGCATGACAAGGATTCCAGTGCTCCTGCACCTTCCCGAACAACATTCTTTAGAGCTAATAGAGGGTGCATGTTTCCCTATCTGCCAGACATTCCCAGCGAGTAGCTTTGGGGGATCCTTGACTTCCCTGCAGATAGCGCCCAATTTACTGGAAGATCGAATCCCCACCTGCTTCCCCTCTGAGCGGTCATAACTTTTGTAATTACAAGTTTCGTGACTTCTACAATTCTTGCCCAATGCATGATGCCTTAGGCCTTGTAAATTCCCTTTCCTCTAGGCAAGCTTGATTGCTGCTAGGAGATATCTCTGGCATTAGGAAGACTGTGTTTCTGAAAAGACAAAGTTGGCAAGTTTAATTTTACCTAAAGTATGCATTTCTCCAAAACATAGCTCCTACTTTCTCATCATTGTGTCAGGGTTTAAGAACAAGATGAAAAATGGCTTCCAGCTCTCAGTCTGTCCTTTCACACATGTAAGAATATAGCTTATAGACCATACAAATCAACCACAAGCTGAGAACACAAAGCAATGTTTTAACAACATTATGACAGAAACAAACCCTCACATATCAATAGCCAACTTGAATGTTAATGGCCTAAATGCGCCACTTAAACTGCACAAAGTGGAAAATTGGATTTAAAAAAAAAAATCCATCTTTCTGCTGTCCTTAGGAGACATTTCACTTCTAATGACAACCTTAGGCTCAAGATAAGGATATGAAGAAAGATAAGGATATGAACAAAATAGAGCAGATCTTATGTCTAACAGACTTTAAGTCAACAAAAGTAAAAAGGATAATAAAGTACACCAAATGATGATAAACGCCTCAATTCAACAAGAATAAATATCTATCTTAAATACATGAAAGGGGACTCAGAAAAAAAATGAATTATCTCTTGGAGGATGGGACCCTTGGAGTACACTCAGAATTTATTCCTCTGGATCAAATGATCAACCAAAGTTTTTATCTGGAAGTGTGGAGATTGTGCCACGACTTGCAAAAGAAACATCCTGAGTTGTGGCAAACAGGTGGCTGGTTCTTCTACCATGGCAATGTGTCTGGCCACACCACACTGAGCATTCAGCAGTTTTTGACCAAAAAGCAGCATAAACTCCATGCCTCACCCTCCTTATTTACCCGATCTCACCCTGAGCAAATTTTTTTTTGTTTTCCTGGATGAAAACAGTCCTCAAAGGGAAACATTTTGCCAATGTGGAAGAAGTAAAACAAAAAATGGCAGAAGCATTAATAATAAGGCATCAAAACTGTCTTGAGAAGTGAAAAGTGTCTCAATAGGTATAGTATATCAAAAAAAGAGTATTTTGAATGTGACTGAAGTTTAACCATGTAAGAATAAATACACAATTTTGTATAAATAAATCCCAGTAGTTTTAATTCCCCCCTTGTATATATATATGTCAAACATAGCAGCACCCAGATTTATAAAGCAATTGCTACTTAATCTAAGAGGACACAGATAACCACACAAAAATAGTAGGGGACTTCAAAACTCCACTAACAGCTTTAGACAAATCATTGAGGCAGAAAACTAACAAAGAAATACTCAGCTGGGCTCGGTGGCTCAGCCTGTAATCCCGCGCCTTTGGGAGGCTGAGGATAGTGGACTGCTTGAGCCTGTGGGTTCAAGACCCACCTGGGCAACATGGCGAGACCTCATCTCTACAATAAATCAAAAATAGCCGGGTGTGGTAGCACGCGTCTGTAATTCTGGCTACTCGGAAGGCTGAGGTGGAAGGATCGCCAGGGCCCAGTGAGTCAAGCCTGCGGTGGCTGGGAGTGGCCACTGCACTTCAGTCTGGGCGACAGAGTGAAACCTCAACTCAAAAAAACAAAAACAAAAAATGCTCAACTTACATTCTACATGACCAATTAGGTCTAATAGATATTTGCAGAAACTTCACTCAACAACCACAGAATACACATTCTTCTTATCTACATATGGAACATATTCTAAGATCCACTACATATTCAGTCATAAATCAAGCTAGAGTAAATTTCAAATGTCAAAATCATACCAAGCATCTTCTCTGACCAAGTGAAATAAAAATAGAAATCAACATCAAGATGAACCCTCAAAAAACAGACAAATACATGGAAATTAAACAGCTTGCTCCTAAATGTTTTTTGGATAAACAATGAAATCAAGCAGAAAATTAAAAATTCATTGAAACAAATGAAAATAAACACAAACATACCATAACCTCTGGGATATTACAAAATCAGTGCTGAAAGGAAAGTTTACACACTCACATCAAGATAATCTCAAATAAACAATCTAATATCTCACTTGAGAGAACTAGAAAAACAGGAATAAACTAAGCCCAATGCCAGCAAAAGAAAAGAAATAACCAAAGGTAAAACATAACTAAACAAAATTGAGATTAAAAATAATACAAAGATCAATAAGTCAAAAAAACTGGTTCTTTGAAAGGATAAACAAGATTGTCAGATTCGTGGCCAGATTCATAAAAAGAGAAAAAATTCAAATTAATACAATGAGAGGTTAAAAAGGCAACTTTACAACCAATCCTGAAGAAACACAAAAGATTACCAGAATTTATTATAAACACCTGTATGTGTATAGACTAGAAACTCTAGAGGAAATAGATACATTTCTGGAAACATACAACCTCCCAAGATTGAAACAAACAAAAAAATTGAAACCCTAAACAGACCAATAATGAGCCATGAAATTGAATTAATAATGAAAACCTATCTAAAGAAATAAAAAGTCCTAGACCAAACCAATTGACAGCTGAATTCTACCAGACATACAAGGAAGAGTTGGTACCAATCTTGCTGAAATTATTCCAAACAATCAAGAAGGAGGTACTCCTCCCTAACTCAGTCTCTGAAGCCAATATCATCCAGGCACCAAAAAAATGGCAAAGACGCAACAAAGAAGAAAAAAAAAACTGCAGGCCAATATCCCTGATAACAATGGTGCAAAAATCCTCAACAAAATACTATCAAACCACATCCAGCAGCACATCAAAAACACCATTCATCATGATAAGGTGGACTTTATTCCTGGGATACAAGGCTGGTTTAACATATGCAAATCAATAAACACAATCTAAACAGAAGTAAAAACAAGAACCATATGATTATCTCAATAGACGCAGAAAAAGTGTTTGATAAAATCCAGCATCCCTTCATGATAAAACCCTCAACCATCTAGGCACTGAAGGAACATTCCTCAAAATAATAAAAGGCATCTATGACAACCCACAGCCAATATCATACTGAATGGGCAGAAGTTGGAGGCATTCTCCCTAAGAACTGGAACAAGACAAGACGGTCCATTATCACTCCTATTTAACATAGTACTGGTAGTCCTAACTAGTGTAATCAATGAAATGAAATGTATCCAAACAGAAAACGAGAAAGTTAAATTATATCTCTTCACAGATAATATGATTCCATATCTAGAAAGCCCTAAAGATTTCCTTAAAAGACCTCTAGCACTCATAAATGACTTCAGTAAAGTCTCGATATACAAAATCAATGCTTAAAAATCAGTAACATTTCTACACAATGTTCAAGCTGAGAACCAAATCAAGAACACAATCCCACTTACAATAGCCACATATGAAAAAAAACCTCAGAATACATCTAAGAAAAGAGGTAAAAGAATCTCTACAATGAGAACTACAAAACAGTGTTTCAAGAAATCAAAGACGACACAAACAAATAGGAAAGTATTCTATGCTTATGGGCTGGAAGAATCAATACTGTTAAAATATCCATACTGCCCAAAACAATCTACAGATTCAACACAATCTCCATTTAACTACCAGCATCATTTCTCACAGATCTAGAAAAAATAATACTTAAATTCATATGGAAGCAAAAATCAGTCTGAATATGTAAAGTAATCCTAAGCAAAAAGAACTAAGCCAGAGTCATTGTGTTGCTAGACTTCAGACTTTACTACAAGGGTACAGTAACCAAAACAGCAAGGTACTAGTACAAAAATAGATAGGCAGACCAATGGAACAGACTAGAAAACCCAGAAATTAAACCACTGTCTTAGAACCATCTTATCTTTGATAAAGTGAACAAAAATAAACACTGGGGAAAGGATACCCTATTTTACAAATGGTGCTGAGAAAACTGGTTAACCATATGTGGGGCGCCTTCCTCTCACTAAATATAAAATTAACTCAAGATGAACTAATGACTTACACATAAGACCTAAGACTAAAAATTCAAGAAGAAAGCCTAGAAACACTTCTGAGCATTGTCCTAGGCAATAAATTCATGACCAAGACCTCAAAAGCAAAAGCAAAAAAACCCAGAATTGGCAAGTGGAACCTAATCAAACTAAAGAGCTTCTGCACAGCAAATGAAACTATCAACTGAGTTAGTAGACAACCTACAGAATGGGTGAAAATATTTGCAAACTATGCACCCGACAAAGAACTCCAATGAGCCGGCTCGGTGGCTCAGCCTGTAATCCCGTGCCTTGGGAGGCTGAGGTGAGAGGACTGCCTGAGCCCGCGAGTTCACGACCCGCTTGGGCAACTTGGTGAGACCTCATCTCTACAATAAATCAAAAAATTAGCCGGGTGTGGTAGCGTGCGCCTGTAGTTCCAGCTACTTGGAAGGCTGAGGCGGAAAGATCACTGGAGCCCAGCAGGTCGAGGCTGCGGGTGCCGGGAGCAGCCACTGCACTCCAGTCTGGGCGACAGAGTGAGACTCCAACTCAAAAAAAAAGAACTCCAATGAATGGATAGGAAACAAGCAAACAAACAAATACCACATTAAAAAGTGGGCAAAGGACATGAACAGGCACTTCTCAAAGGAAGAAACACAAGCACCCAACAAACATATGAAAAAATGTTCAACATCACCAATTATCAAAGAAATGCAAATCATGATACCAACGAGATACCATCTCACAGCAGTCAGATGGCTATTATTAAAGTCAACAAATAACAGATGTTGGCAAGGTTGCAAAGCAAAGAGAATACTTATACACTGTTGGAGGGGAATGCAAGCAAGTTCAACACCTGTGGAAAGCAGTTTGGAGATTTCTCAGAGAACTAAAAATAGAAGTACCATTCGAGCCAGCAATCTCACTACCGGGTATATACCTGAAGGAGCATAAATCACTCTACCCAAAAGATACCTGTACTCGTATGTTTATTGTAGCACTATCCACAATAGTAAAAACGTGGAGCCAACCTAGGTTCCCACTGATGATGGACTGGATAAAGAAAATGTGGTAATATACATCATGGAATACGATGCAGCCATAAAAAAAGAACAAAATCATGTCCTTTGCAGCAACATGGAATCAGCTGGAGGACATCATTCTAAGTGAATTATCACAGAAACAGAAAACTGAATACTGTGTGTTCTCACTTATAAGTGAGACCTAAACACTGGGTGCTCATTGGCATAAGAATGGGAACAACAGGCACTCAGGACTCCTAAAGTAGGGAGTGAGGGAGGAAGAAAGGGTTGAAAACCATTCATTGGGTTCCATGATCACCATTTGGCTACCAGACTCGTTGGAACCCCAAACCTCACCATCCACACACTTTACCTATGTAAAAAACCTGCACATGTACCTCTTTGAATCTAAAATAAAACAAAATAACTATATCAGATATGCTCTCCATGTGTGACATTTTCATTTTTTGTTTTATCCCCCTTTATTGTAGCATGTTCTACAATATGGTTTTCCTCCGTAACTTAATTTATTATGTCATTTTTCATATATAGACTGGTGTTTTTGATGGAAATGATGAGAGGTTGGCATCACTGCTTGCAAAATTTTAGAGACAATATTTTAAATTAAAACTGCAGAAAAATTTTAAGATTTAACTCTGTCAGCAACATTTGTCTTAAACATATGAATGTCATTTCTTATTTAGATTATTCACAAGCATCTGGCCAGAAATGCATATTGGAACTTCCTCTCTGCCCCTTGAACTGTATATAGTTTTACAATATGTCTTTCTGGAAGCACATTCTACTGAACCCCACAATCTGAGAGAGACGTAGCATGTCTGTTTTGCTCTATAATCTAGCACCAATACCTAACACATCATCAGGCTCATAATAAGTATAGTCATGTATCGACTAGCTATGAGGATACTTTCTGAGGAATGCATCGTTGGGTGATTTTGTTGTTAAACTGTCATAGAGTGTACTTACACAACCTGGATGGTATAGCCTACTACTCACTAGGCTATGTGGTATAGCTTATTGCTCCTAGGCTATAAACCTGTACAGTATGCCACTCTATTGAGTACTGCAGACACTTGTAACACAATGTTAAGTATTTGTGTATCTAAATATACCTAAACATAGAAAAGGTACAGTACAAATATGGTATTATAATCTTATAAGATCGCTGTGCTATATGTGGTTCACTGTTGACTAAAATGTCACCATGTAGTGCATGACTCTACTCAAAACCTACTATCTGTCTGACAAAGAGTAGCCCCCTCTTATCTGTGGGGCATATATTCCAAGACCACCAGCAGATGACTGAAACCTCAGATAGCACTGAACCCATATATACATTATGTTTTTTTCTTATATATATGGCCTATGATAAAGTTTAATCTATAAATTCGTAAGACATTAACAACAAGAACTTCTAATAAAGTAGAACAATTATAACAATATGCCAGTATCACTACTCTTGAGCTTTGGGGCCTTTATTAAGTAGAACAGGAATTGCTTGAACACAAACAACCGCAACAGTCTGATAACTGAGATAGCTGCTAGTATCAGTTGTGGATATACTGGCGAAAAGGGTGATTCATGCCCCAAGCAGGATGAAGTAAGACCGCACATAATTTCACCACACTACTCAAAAGGCAAGCAAATTGTTTATATCTGGGATTTCTCATTTAATATTTTCAGACTACGGTGACTGAAGGTAATTAAAATCTCAAGTAGCAAACTCACAGATAAGAGGGGACTACTAAATATATTCTGAATAAAAAATATCTACTTAAAGTCCATGGTACTATTAACCTCTCTATGTTCAGGTCATTGATCCCTTTAATGTTCTAGTGTCTGACTTAACCAGATATTAGAGCTACAGTAAGAACTAAGAGTTCCAGAGAGAAAGAACACAAGTAACCCTCGAAGGTTACGAACCACTAGATAAACAAGTACACTACAAACTAAGAAAGATGTTAGGTGTTGGATGTTAAGAGAACCCAAGGATAACAGCACCTAAGAGAGCCTGGCAGAACACGGTCAGGAAAGAAGGCTGCCATTACAAATGGAGGATCTTGGTTAAATACCCTTTGAGCTACAAAATCATCCATGCTACTCCCTTATCCATCTGTATTACACACACTAGAAAAGCTTCTAATCCCTTTTCTTTGACCAGAAACTCAGCCTATTTTTTCTTCCTATCCTTGTGAGAAAGGGTGAACTTCAAATTATATTTGTTTCCTTCAGTGCCACAGAAACTATTTTACCACATAAGAAGTTGCTATATGTTCACAAAACGCAATATGTATTAAGGCAAGAGAGCCATCTTTCAAGTGATCCTTGTTTTGATCTGTAGAGGATTCATAGCTGAATTTAGGGAAACGTTCTTTCCCCAAGTAATTGCAATATCCATCTAATTCTGGCTGAAACAAACTCCTGTCATTCTGCTTATTCACACACCTATGTGAGCAAATGTAATTTCCTTGAGATAAAGTGTGTTGACTGAATTGGTGAAAAGAAATAGGGAAAGTAATTATTCCAAAAAAAAAGAAGAAGAAGAAGAAAGAAAGGAACAAAAGAACCCTGGGCTTGCTTATTAGTTCTTTGGTATGAAGCCATGTTTTGAGTCAGGAGTTTGTGTAAATGGATGTCTTATGCCTAGCTTAGAAAGAAATGAGGAATAAACATAATTTAAGGAAGCATAGGTACAAGATTTTCTTTTGAACAATTACTATAGAATATAATGGCAGATTTACATATATCTTTCCATAAGCATGGGAAGATGAGAAATCTATTTACAAATAGGTGCAAGAAAGTCAGCAAAAATGAAACACAGCTTTTTATTATCTGCATCATAAATTTTCGGGTGGACCGTTTCAGAACACCCTTCCAACCTTTGTAGAATTCCTCACTTTATAAACATCAGTAGGAAACAGAATCTACTCCAACGATGGAAATTGCGCAAGACTCACTTTCCCAGCTCACTTTGCAACTACAGAGAAAGCATGTAACCTACACTTTACCCCCCCCCCAAAAATGTGCCTGTCAAAGGCATCGAGTATAGAGTGAGTCACGGACAACATTCAGTGCCAGTGGTAGTAAGGGTTCAAGATGGCGGCACTGATGTCTGTGGGTAATAGCAAAGTCATCTTGAGCAGACTAATCTACTGTCAAGACCTAGTTTTGGGTATGTGCCTTTCATTTACTTCTGCCTAATTTGCCAACCTGGTTTTTCTGCCAGTGAATTACATAACATAGTCTCCATAAGTTTCTTATTTGCTTAAGTTACCCACAGTTAACTGTTGCTGCTTATAACTTAAGAATCCCACTAATATATTAATAATACTCTGACCAATGACTCTCCTCAATATTATGTCCAGGGTTCTATTCTTTTGTCCAACCTACTCTATGGTAATTCGCCTTTTTAAATACCTGATTCTCCTCTGCGAAGTCTTTGAGGGCAGGTGACATAGCTCTGTTTGTTGTTTGTTTGTTTGTTTCCTATTCACAACCTCCATTCCATAGCACAGTTTCTGATGTATACAGACATGGCAAAATGTGTGGGAGAGTGAATGGTGCCATTAAAATCCTCTTGTTGTTTCCTAGCAGGGAATTGACCTTATCCTTTTTAAGCTGAAATGAGCCATACTCTTTCATATTTATTCTAGGAGAGTTTTTGTTATTTGCTTATGAGTTTTTCTTCTTTTCCTGACTATTAGCTTTGGTACAAGAACTGAGTTTCAGTTAAATTTAGATCTAGTAACCAATAAATAACTTACTGATGATTGTGAATATAGCTAATGAATATGAAAGCCATACCTAGAAGTCACATTCACTAACTCTTGCTGATGCGTCGCTACCCTCTGAGCAGAATCACAACTATACAACAGTTCATTATTTTCTAAGTGATGTTTATACCATGAGCATAGCCTCTTGGCATTTAGAAATGGACAACCCTCATATAAAAATATTTTGTACAGTTACCTGATTTAACAAACAGGTCCCAGAAGACTAGAGGGGCTTGGAATGTTCAATTTCAGCAAAACTGAAATCATAGAATCTCTAGCACAATAGTTATCATTAACCATATGATGACATCTGACATTTTCTCATTTGTGTACGTATTATGGAATCTCAGCATCCGTGAGAAAGATGGTAAATACTGGATCATCATGGAATGATTTATCATTGAAATATCCACTGTTCATTACTTCCCCTAAACCATCTGCCTAGATTGTCACTTTTTTTTTCTTTTTTTTGAGTTGGAGTCTCACTCTGTCGCCCAGACTGGAGTGCAGTGGCTGCTCCCAGTCACTGCAGACTCGATCTGCTGGACTTCGGCGATCCTTCCGCCTCAGCCTTCCAAGTAGCTGGAACTACAGGCGCGCACTACCATGCCCAGCTAATTTTTGATTTATTGTAGAGATGAGGTCTTGCCAAGTTGCCCGGGCGGGTCTCGAACCCGCAGGCTCAGGCAATTCACTCACCTCGGCTTCCCAAGGCGTAGGATTACAGGCTGAGCCACCGAGACCGGCCAATTGTCACCTTTTTAAGTGACCAACACATAAATGGAGTTCCCTTTTGTGCTCCTCAGACCACAGGGGGTTACAAGGGAGTTTTTTTTGTTTTTTGGGGGGGAGGTTGTTATTCAATATCCCTCTTGAACTAATGCTGCCTGCCTGACTGTTTTGAATATGTAATCGGCATATCTGCAGTGTGGTATACCACAAGAAAGGTCAATTTTGTAGCTAAATAAACTGGGTTTGAACCAAGGCTACTCTGCTTACTACCTATGTGTCCCTGAGCAAGTCACTAAACCTCATTTTGCCTCAGTTTTCTCTCCTACAAAGTAGGTGTGTTAGCTTGCGGGGATTTTTTAAGTTGAAATTGGATGATTTTATGTGTTAATATATGAAGTCCTTAGCAGGTAGGCCCAGAAGTGAATGGCTGTTATTATTATTGTGATTGTTTTCAAGCATTATGCTCAGTACTTTATCTGAAGTATTTTATAGAACATATACAACAGCCTTCATGTAAAGCATTATTCTTATTCCCATTTTACTGGTAAGAAAATTGAGGTTTAGAGAAGTTAAGTAAACTGTTTCAAATCCCTCTGTTAGTAACAGCTAAGTCAGGAATTTAAACCTCGATTTTCCTAATTCCCAAGACCACCCACTTAACCATCACATGCCATTCCCTTACCCATTATGTGCCTCCTGCCTTCTCCCTGGGCCTTCACGTCCAGCAGATGGATGGATCCAGGGCACTGCAGATAATGAAGTTGCCTTCCAGCCTGTCACTTCATTACTCAAGGAGCTGAATCACAGCCCTGAACTCCTGTGCCTTGTCCACCTCATCCACCCACACCCTCCTTGCTCTTACACGGAGCACAAACGCAGCCTGCTTTGGCCCTGTGAGGAGTAATGACAGAACCTCCCAGTTTATTTATCAGAAGGGCCTTAAGCTTTTAATAAATGACCATTTCAGAAATACAATTCCAGAGATCTCTTGGAGGGCTATAATTGGAGACGGTGTTGTCACTAGTGGCGATGGAAAAGCTGACTCTATTTGTTTCGCTGCCCTCCTGCGTTCCCTTCAGGTACCACATAAAAGCATTAAAAAAAAAATAGCTTAGCCTAAGCCATGCCTGAATGCCTAAGATCTCCTGAAGGGAGAAACTGTTTCTTTGTCACTTTCTGTTATAAGG
This sequence comes from Carlito syrichta, assembly GCF_000164805.1. NCBI lineage: Eukaryota > Metazoa > Chordata > Mammalia > Primates > Tarsiidae > Carlito > Carlito syrichta. Next base: position 287,797 of record NW_007259550.1, on the reverse strand, counting down.
TTGAGGCCATCCTTAAAACGGAAATGCCTATTATAATGACTCACTGGTGGCTTCCTAATGGCCTGTTTTGTTGTTAAATGTCTCATTTTACATGATAAATCATTGTACCATTGCATCCATTGTGTGTCACTAGGCTAAAAACATACCTTTGCTGCAGCTGATCTTTCCAGAAGCAACCCCAACCTACACACAACGCTTGTTCTTGATTCTTCTTCTTGTGTTAGGTGACTTGCCTGCAGACTCCAGCTCCTTAGGGTAGGAACTTTTGTTATTTGTTCAACACAAGTCATTCTATGAGAAAGCTCTGGGCACACAAGAGTAGCACATACATAAATCTACCTCAGAGCCAAAGCTAGAGAGAGCGTGGAAAATGTCATAATTTGAAAAATTAAAGATACAATTGCTTAATGAATCTGAACACAACATTAATTTCAAGTTTAAAATAAAGGTGTATTTTTAAACTCTGATAATTCGCTCCAGGAGAGGCATTGCTTTCTTCAATATAAATGATGGAGAGGCTTTTTATTAGCAAACCAAATGATACATAAAATAATGTCTTGAATGTCTCTAAAATTAGAGTAACTCAGCTTTGGGGCTGAAATATTATGGAGCCAATAAAATGATCCTTACAAAAGCTACATAATGACAGGGGGAAGTAACATGCAAAATAGTAACTGCTTTTTTAAAATAACTAGAAAAACAAATCTACCGTATGCATGGAAAATGGAGAAAAAGGAAACATGGTGATGCAGAGTGACATATAAAGTATTAATTCATAACAACACAATCAATTGACACTTAAAAGGTGTGTCTTGGACAGGTATGGTCGCTCAACCCTGTAATACCAGCACTTTGGGAGAGAGAGGTGAGAGGATTGCCTGAGACCAGGGGTTCGAGATCAGCCTGGGCAACTTAACAAGACTCGCCTCTACAGAAATCAAAAAATTAGCCAGGCATGGTGGCTTGTGCCTGTAGTTCCAGCTACTTGGATGGTTGAGGTAGAAGGATTGCCTGAGTTCAGCAGGTCAAGACAGTGGTGGTTGTGAGCATGCAACTGCATTCCAGCCTGGGCAACAGAGTGAGACTCCAACCAAAAAAAAAAAAAAGAAAAGGTGCCTTGTCCTCTTGTGATTACTCATACATGAAAAGATGGAAATAAAGATTTCTAGATTTAAAAGACCCTTTGCTAGTCATGAGACAAAAAGAATTAGGGAGCATGCGTATACCAGGAGATATTTTCCCCCTGTATTAATCAGGTTAGGTTAGGCTGTCCTACAGTAATGAACCAACCTCCAGATTTCCACAACTTCTTATATATTGTTTCATACCCTGTGGTCCCACTAGTTATCCAAGATACAAGTATCAACCCGTGTTAACAATACTTGTAGATAGGACTGTCAGGGAAGTGATTACAATTAAATGAAGTCATAAAGATGTGGCCCTAATCTTTAGTGGCTGGTGCCTGCATTGGAAGAGAAAGAGGCATTAGAGCTCTGGCTCCCTTTCCACGTGCACAGAAGAAAGGCCATATGGGGATACAGCGAGAAGCTACAGCGAGAAGCTAGTCGTCTTCAAGCCAGGAAGAAAGCCTTCACCAGAAACCAGATTTACCGGTACTTTTCACCACACTTATGAGAAAATAAATGTCTGTTGTTTAAGCCACCCAGTCTGTAGTATTATTTTACGGCAGCCCAAGCAGACTAACACAACTTGGTGAGTTCAAATGTGACATGTATCATATCTGCCCACAGACCATGGGCCACAACTTGTCAAATAGCTCAGCCTAACTGCATGGAAGCTGGAAAGTTCCATTTCTCATATGTCCAGAAGGAGAACAGAAATAGGTATGAGTGAATACTAGTAACGGCTTCCATACCTCCACACATACACCTCCACATACATACACACAGTTTGGTGAGAATTAAATAAGCTCTCAACTGGGAAAGAAGAGAGATGGAATTTTGGAAAAATAAAGAAAACAAGAACCAGGAAGCAATTAGCGTCACTTTTACTCCTCTTGGATTTAGTCTCAAGGGACAAAAAGTATATGAGATGAGTCCTCTTGAAATTGTCGGTAATTCGAGAGTAGATGGATTGACTTATTTCTGTTCTGGAGATTTCTGAAAGCAGGAAGTTCCCCAACATGCCATGCATTTTCACAGCACAGGGAAATCATATTATGGTATACTGGAATGGTGAAATGTAGCTACCATCCTCAACTGGTTCCCGTGGCTTACAGGTATTTCAGTAGAACTTTTCTGTTGAGGTCTCAAAAAGCTTATGACACCCTAATATGGTCTCAATAGTCATCTCTCCCCAAAATTCACCTTGTTGATATCTAATTTTCAGTGAAATACTATTATTAAGAGGGTGGTCTTTCAGGGTAATTAGGTCATGAGATGTTTACCCCCATGAATGAGGATTAATGTCATTATAAAAGAAGCTTGAGGGAGCTTGTTTTGCCCTTCTGCCATGTGAGAACGTAGCTAGAATCCACCAGCTATGATACAAAGAGTCCTTATCAGACAACAGATCTGCTGGCACCTTGATCTCAAACTGCCTCCAGAACTATACAAAATATATATATATATTATATATATATATATTTGTTGTATATAAATTAATTATTCTAAGGCATTTTATTATATAACAGCCTGAATGAACTAAGACACACTCTAAGATGAACATAAAGATAAGCTCAGGTGATCGGGTCAACTGGTGGCCTGGAAGTTACATTGGTGAGGAAAACAGCAGCCTCTATTAAAAAGCTCCCTAATATTATACTCTGCAAGATAGAGTTAGTAGTTGGAGATGCTGACACAGAACTGGGATTTATAGCTTCAATAAAGACAATGGGATTTCATAATAACAGAGGTCATGTGGCATAACTTAACAGACAGAGGCAAGATGGACGAAATTACTGTGAGGGAAAGCAAAGCCAAAGTAGCAACCTGGGTGTCTTGACCTTGCAAAGATCTGTGACTACAGTGAACAGACCATAGTATTGCTAGGAGTAGGATAGATGTCCAGTAGTCTGTGGCATGTAAGGATATCCCTCCTCTGTAAAGAATAAGTTGTTGCATCTTGTATCCCATAGCTCTAAAAACAATGCAAAGTATTCGGTGGGCTCAGTTGAATTTTACAGCGTATACCACACCTGGGAATATTGCTCTAATCTATTCATCAGTTGATTCCAAAAGGTGCCAGTTTTCTGTGGCACTCAAAACAATAAAAGATTCTGCAGCAGTTACAGGATGCAGTGTAAGGTATTTTGCCATAAATGCCATTTAACCCAACAGATGTAATGGTGCTAGAAACATTCATGTTGAATAAGAATATAGAGCATTGTCCCCGACAGGCCTCAATAGAAGAGTCAAGTGCACATCCCTTGTGTTCTAACAAAACCATGCCTTCTGTAGGACAAAACTAGTCACCATTTGAAAAACAATTCTTGGAGCACTGAAGAACCCTAGCAGAGTCTAAAGGTTGACCAAAAGACACCAAATAATTATGTGTCTGGAATTATCCATTCGGAGCTCATATTATCAGATCTTCTATGTTGTCCTAAGATGGACCTTATCTAAGACTTAAATGAGCCATTAGATGGATTGATTTGAGTGACATAATACACGTAGGATTAGTGGATCCAGTGATCAAATGCTTATCATTGAACCTCCATTGCCATAAAGTCCCTAAAATCTAGAATCAACTGGCCAAAAGCCAAGATGTACAAGTAAGATACACAATGCTCATCACCACTTCCAGTTTCTAGTTTCCAGAATTTGTTCTTCTTGTTCCTAAAACTTTAGACTTTGCCAGATTAGAATCCATTCAATCTGAGTCTACAATCACTACCTTGCCATTTGGGGCTCCTCACGTCATTAGAACATCAAGAAAGGAAAGGAGTTATATTGGCAGTTGTAATAATTGATCCTGTAAACATCAGGAGGTAGGGCTGCCTTTATCCAATGGGAGAAGGGAGTACATATGAGGATTCTAGGAGATTCTCTGGGGCATCGACTAGAGCTTTAATGCTAAGGAATACCTGTAAATGGAGAACTGCAGAAACCACAGTTCAGCAAAGGCAAAACGAGGACACATATTCCATAGAGATGAAGTTCAGTTCTGAGTTACCCTACCAGGTCAGCCAACCCATCTGTACTGGAGTACTGGATGAAGGTGAGGGGAATACAAAACAAGGTGAAGAGATGATTATTAATTATGGCCCCAGAAAAAGTTGCAGAAGTGGTAGCTGAAACTTATCCCACTACCTCTCTTGTTTAAGCCTTCTGTGGATTTAGGGAAGTTACCACAATTTTGAAGTCTCTGTGACTGATCAAACATAATGAAGGCCACACGCAGACTGTGTGGTTCCCCCTTACACTTGGCCCAAATATAATTAAATGAGAAATTCCAGAAATAAACAATCCATACGTTTTAAGTTGGGTACCATTCTGAGTAACATAATTAAGTCTCATACTGTCCCACTCCATCTTACTCAAGATGAGAATCAACCCTTTTTCCAAAATATCCTCAGTGTATATATTACTTGTCTGTTGGTCACTAAGTTGCAATCTCAGTTATCAGATTTTAAAAAAAGATAGCATTTATGGAGTTTATTACTGTCTGTGGTTTCATCCATTCACTGGGGTTCATAGAGGGTGCCCCCCACATATAAGAGGAGACTACTGTATAGTGAATAGCTCTTATATCCAAATTCACATTTTCCCTCCAAACATTTATTTCGCCATGAATGCAACAATAAGCTTCATGCAGTTTTAGATAACAGCACTTCACCTCAGCTGCACTGAAGCTTTTCTGACTCTGCATCTGTAAGAATTCACTTGGCACTCACACATGGAAATTCTGAAAATACAAGGGAACTAACATTTTACAAGGAAGCTAGTGAACAAGAGGATGGTCTTCTCCTCTTCCCTGTTGGTAGACAATTCTGAAACACAGTACACTTGGTCTTCAGAGGGAAACGACCAAATCAAGTCAGCTTACATTGCTGATCAATTCAAGAATGTTCCTTTCCAGATTGCTTCACTGGTAAACATGCCAAATATTTAAAGATGCAATAATATGAATCCTTTACAAAACTCTTAAAAAATAGAAGAGAAGAGAATACTACTTAATGCAGTCTAGGAGGCCAGCTGTTACCCTGATACCAAAACCAGATAAAGACATCACAAGAAAACATCATACCAATATTCCTTATGAATATAGATGCCAGCATTCTCAACAAACTACTACCAAACCAAATCCAGCAACGTATAAAAAGTATTACAGACCATGACCAAGTAGGATTTATCCTAGGAATGTAAGACTGATTTAACAACTAAAAGTCAATCAATGTAATACAACATATCAATAGAATAAAAAAGTGAAGACCAAATACATGATCATCCAATAAATGCAGAAAAAGCATGTGGCAAAATCCAAGACCCTTTTGTGATTGATGGAGCCAATAGATTGGGCAAGCCCCTCAGGTCCCCTCCAACTATGGGAGCTTTTCTGTCCTCTCAATAAATCCTACTTTCTCAAAAGAAAGAAAGATCCAACAGATTAAGATTAAAAGGGAACTTTCTCAATCTGATAAAGCACATCTATGAAATTCACAGATAACATCAAACTCAATGGTAGAAAATTGGAACTTTTCCCTTTGTGCACAAGATCAGGAACAAGACAAGAATGCCCACTCTCCACACTTCCATTCCACATTGTACAGGAGGTACTAGGCCAAGAAATTAGGCAAGAAAATAATTTGAAATAATAAACAAGTTCAGTAAGATTGCAAAGTACAAGACTGCCATACTACAAAATACTAGCAATTAAATACTCTGAAAATAGAATTAAGAAAACAATTCTAGAAAGGGAAAAAACAAACAATCCCACTAAAATGTGGGTAAAGGACAAGAACAGACACTTCACAAAGAATTATATACAAGCAGCTAACAAACACATGAAAAAATATTTGACCTTACTAATCAACAGAGAAATGCAAATCAAAATTGTGAGATACCACCTAACGCTGATAAGGAGAGCTATCAATTTAAGTCATGCTGGCATGTCTGCAGAGAAAAGGAGACGCTTCTACACTGTTGGTGGCAGTGCAAACTAATTCAACCTCTATGGAAAGCAGTGTGGCAATTTCTCAAATAACTGAAAATTGAGCTTCACACGATCCAGCAATCCCTCTCCTGGGAATATACCCAGAGGAACATAAATCGGTCTACCAAAAAGACACCTGCACATGCATGTTTATGGCAGCACTATTCACAATAGCAAAACCAGGGAACCAATCCAGATGCCCATTGAAAGTGGACTGGAAAAAGGATACAGGGTGAACTATTACGCAGTCATAAAGAAGAATAAAATCATGGCCTTCCCAGCAACTTGGATGCAGATGGAATTTACCATACTAAGTGAACTATCTCAGAAACACAGAACTGAATGCCACATGTTCTCACTCATAAGCAGACCCTGAACGCCGGGCACACCAGCACAAGGGTGGACTCAGCAGACGCTAGACATTGCTAGGGGAGGGAGGGGGTACATGGCAACACACTCACTCAGCTAGAAGCCCATACTTCACCTATATACAACCTACTTATGTAGTAAATCCCCATGTGTAACCCACAGTGCTCAAATAAATAAATAATAAGCAAATAAAAATAGTGCCTTCCACCACAGTAGAGGCTTGGTTAGATAAATTATGTGTACCAATTACATGTGTGATATTTATTCATTGACTCAGAAGATGTTATTTGAGTAAAAACAAGCCCCAAAATTGTGTGTATATTTGTACTTTATATGTTATATGCAAAAGAAATGAAAGGATATTAACACTGGTATCTCTGAGTAGTAACATTGCAAGTGTTTGTTATACTCTTCATTGTGCTTTTCTGCTATTACCATCTAAATTTTGTATAATGAACATATTGTTATGGGTTGAATTGTGTTCCCTAAAAAGATACATCGAAGTCCTAACCCCTAGTATCACAGATTGTGACCTTATGTATTTGGAAATAAAATCTTTGCAGATATAATGAGTACAGTAGAAATGAGGAAATGCTGAAGTAGGGTGGGCCCTCATTTCAATGACTGGTACCCTTATAAGAAGAGAAGAGATGGGCCAGGCGTGGTGGTTCATGCCTATAATCCCAGCGCTTTGGGAGGCTGAGGCGGGAGGATTGCCTGAGCCCATGTGTTCAAGACCAGCCTGGACAACTTGGCAAGACCTTGCCTCTACAATAAATCAAAAAATTAGCCGGGCATAGTGGCGTGTGCCTGTAGTTCCAGCTGATTGGAAGGCTGAGGCGCAGAATCACCTGAACCCAGCAGGTCGAGGCTGCGGTGGCCATGAGTATGCCACTGCACTCCAACCTGGGTAACGGAGTGAGACTCCAACTAAAAAAAAAAAAAAAAAAAAAAAAGATGAAGAAGAGAAGAGATACAGCCACATGAAGGAAGAGCATTATGTGATAATGAAAGAAGAGATTAAAGCACTGCATCTGCAAGCCAAGGAACACCAAGGATTGACAGTAACCAGTAGAAGCAGGGGCAAAGTGAAAAAGGATTATCTTCCACAAATTCCAGGGGCAGCAAAGCCCTGCTAACAACCTTGATTTTAGACTTCTAGTTTCCAAAATTGTGAGAGAATAATTTTTTGTAATTTTAAGCCAAAACAAACAAATAAAAATTCCACATGTTCAAAAGCATCAGAAAGAATAAAATGCTTTAAAATATTTTAACAGCCAGGTTTGGTGGCTCAAGTCTGTAATTCCAGCACCTTGGGAGGCCAAGGCAAGAGGACTGCCTGAGTTCAGGGGTTTGAGACCAGCCTGGGCAACTTGGTGAGACCTTGTCTCTATAATAAATCAAAAAATAAGCCGAGCATGGTAGTGCGCACCTGTAGTTCCAGCTACTTGGAAGGCTGAGGTGAAAGGATCTCCTGAGCCCAGCAGGTCAAGGCTGTGGTGGCCATGGGTGTGCCACTGCACTCCAGCCTGGGCAACTCCAACTCAAAAAATATATATATTTTAACAGAAGAAATGTAACATTTATACTTTCAAAAGATAAAACATTGTTTAAAGAAATTAAAGGGAGACTGAATAGATGGAATGACATCCATGTTCATGAGTCAGAAGCCTTAATGTTGTTGTCATGACAATACTCAACCAAAGTGATCTATAGAATCAACACAGTCCTTATTAAAATGTCAGCTGACTTCTTTGCAGAAGAAATTAACAGACTGACTCTAAAAATCATATGTAAAGTCAAGAGTCTCAGAATAGACAAAACAATCTTGTAAAAGGTGAACAAAATTGGAGGACTCACATTTCTCAATTTCAAAGCTTATTAGCAATCAAGATGTTGTGGCAGTGACATAAGGATGGACATATAAATAAACGATTGAATAGAATCAAGAATCCAGAAATATGTCCTCATAATTCTCAACAAGGGTACCAAGAAAATTCAGTAAAGAGAAGAATAGCACATCTCCTGTTCTGAGACAACAGGAGATATACATGTAAAAGATAAATGTGAGCCCCTTCCTAACACACAGTATAAAATCATTGGCTCAAAAGAGATCATAGACCCACCTGCATGTATGAGCTAAAACTGTAAAACTCTAAAAAACATACAGGAGTACATATTCATGACTGTGGATTAGGCAAAGCCTACTCAGATTTAATAACAAAAGTACAAGTGACAGAAGAAGAAATAGATAAGTTGACCTTTTCATCAAAATTGAAAACTTTTGACCAGGCTCGGTGGCTCAGTCTGTAATCCCAGCATTTTGGGAGGCTGAGGCGAGTGGACTGCCTGAGACTGCAGGTTCGAGACCAGCCCAGGCAACTTGGTGAGACCTCATCCCTACAATAAATCAAAATTAGCTGGACATGGTAGTGTGCACCTGTAGTTCCTGCTACTTGGAAGGCTGAGGTGGAAGGATCGATCACTGGAGCCCAGCAGGTCAATACTGGGGTGGCTATGAGTATGCCACTGCACTCTAGTCTGGGCAATGGAGTGAGACTCCAACTCAAAAAAAAAAAAAAAAAATTAAAACTTTTGTGCTTCAAAGGTATCATCAAGAAAGTGAAAAGACACTGCACGGAATGGAAGAAAATATTTACAAGTCATATATCTGATTAGGTACTTGTATCTAGAATACATAAAGTATTCTTACAAACCAGTAATAAAAAGACAACCCAATTTTAAAAAGAAAAAAGAATCTGAATAGACACTTCTCCATCTTTTATCTCTATAAGGCTTGAGTTCTAGGCCTGGAAATCCTATTTTCAGGAAGCATTAATGTTGGTTTTTAGCAAAGGGTTGACAGCCATTCAGACAACTACTAGCTGTCCAAACTTTCCTTGGAAGAAGAACAGACAGATGGCAGAACCTCTTTTGTGGGTGGAACTGGTTTGATTCTGGATCAAAGACAGTACAAGTTCCCTAAAGGCAAAAATGCACCTGCCTCCTGTACAGAGTCTAGAGCAGAGATCTGCAAACTTTTTCTGTAGAGAGCTGGAGAGTGAGATATTTTTGGTGTTGTGTTACAAGGTGTCTGTCACAGCTATTCACCTGATTCAATTAGCATAAAAGTAGCCCAAAGATACCTTAGACAATTTAAAAAAGACTGTATAAATGTGGCCATGTTCCAATAAAACTTTATTTATAGAACCTGAGTTTCTTATCATGGAAACTTGAATTTCATATAATTTTCATGTGCTGTGAAACACTATTCCTGTTTTTTTCCCAACAATTTAACACTGTAAAACCATTCTTGTGAGCCATGTAAAAAAGGTGGTAGGGCAGATTTGGCACCACAGGCCATAGTCTGCTATCTTTTCCTCTAGAGTAGTAAGATGACTTGGAGAACGAGATGAGGGTCACAGATAGGGTACCTATGCTAATGACAGATAGGTCACCCTTTTATGCTAATACTTGGCATAAAAAGAATAGGGCCACTCACAGCCTGGAACAACGGGCACCCGACTTAGGAATTAGTGTGCCGCCAAATAGTACTGTGTTCCTGGTGTGTGTGTGTGTGTGTGTGTGTGTGTGTGTGTGTGTGTGTGTGTGATCATGCATGTACATACCCACACAGTCAATCCCAAATTACTCTAAGACCCACGGAGAAGAAAGAAATCCCCCCAAACTGACTCTGTATTCTTTTCTTCCATGAAGACAAAGACTTACAATGTGTTTAATTTCCTAATTTTTAAAAAATTGTGTTTCGAACATTCAGGGTTAAACAGAAGCATCAATTCTAATGCTAAGAGTTTCCATATGCCCTCAGAGAAAGGTTGGTATACCTAATCTTGAAGGGTAAACCCTGAGGAACATTCTCTATAAGGTCAGGGAGGAAACTAGAATCTGAATCCGGAGATAGAAACTCTCAGAAGAAGAAAGTATTTAATATCGATGTAAAATAGCCTTTTTATTTCCCCCTCAGCTAAATCCGCTTACTGCCAGAGGAAAGCAAACAGGTGTCCTCTGAGAGTTGAAGCATAGCCTGAAGCAGTCTACCATAAGGGCAAGATTTCTTTGAAATCGAGAGCTTTATTTTAGAAACCCACGTGAATTTGTATTCCATTCCATAACATAGCTATGTGTTTGTTTTAATATAAAAATAGCACGTTAAACTGTTTACCATCAAGGAAAACTGGTCCTCCTTGAAGAGAATCATGTTTACACTGTAGCTCTGAGAACCCCAGGCAAACCACCTCACTCCCCAAGAGCACAAGTACCCAAATTTGAGGAGCTAAAAAGCACAGCAGGTCATGGCTTTACATTATTTCACACAGGCACTGAATACTCACTTTTTACTAACAGGGCATAACTGAAATGGGTTTAGAGACCCTACAGTATGGCGTGCACTGGTTCTCAAAGTGTTGACTATATCAACATCGCCTGGGAACTTATTGAAAATGCAAATTCTCAGCCTCACCACGGAACTATTGAATCAGAAAACCTGAGAGTGGGGTCAAGAATCTGTGTGTGATAAACCCTCAAAGGGATGATTCTAATATTTATTCAAATATGAGAATTGCTATCATGGGAGGAGTTTGAAGGAGCCATAAAAACTGTTTAGCTTTACTGTGAATGTGGTAGGTTTCCTAACCTCTCCTTGCCATTTTATCCCTATCTGTAAAATCAGGCTCCACTTCCTTCTCGAAGATGCCTGAGAATGAAGTCAGATCCACTCAGAAGAAATATACCACCAAACACAGCGCCTGATGGTCAGATGACCATGGTGAGCACTGTTTCTCTCTTTTCCCGACTCATCCAAATAATAAAATTGAGACGTATAACTGAAAGTAATCATCAATATCCTTGAGAGACACAACTGAAATATTTCCCTCAAGAGACACCCACCCGGCCATGTCCATTCTTTGCTAAGCTATGGTCTGGCCATGTGGCTCTTTGAGCTGTGGTTACCACAGTTCCTAGCTTTGTCCCCCTCTCCTACCTTGGGGAAGTAAATCAATCAATCAATCTCAATCTCTCTCTCTCTCTCTCTCTCTCTCTCTCTCCCCCCCCACTCACCATTGCCTTGCTAAGCTATGGTCTGTCTGGCCATGTGTTCTTTGAGCTATGGCCAGGCCAGGTGTTCCTAAGCTTTGGGCCCCTCCCCTACCTTGGAGAGGTGAATCTCCTCTCTCTCTCTAATTTACTTTCTAAATAAACTGTATTTTCCAATCTAAGAAAGAAAGAAAGAAAGAAAGAAAGAAAGAAAGAAAGAAAGAAAGAAAGAAAGAAAGAAAGAAAGAAAGCAAGCAGTGGTTTCGCTGGTTAGGCTAATAAAAGATGCAAACTACAATTCCGAATGGGTTATGGACAGAATGAGTCTGTAAGTCTGTAAAATAAGTCTTCTGGTTCTTTAGAGATAGTCTTCAGTTACATTTAATGAAGGTAACATCATGGAGTTACTCATCATTCCAGATCCTTTAAAATCTTTAGTTATGATTAAACTGCATTCACATACATACATACACACATTTGCATATTTATATAACATTGACAGAGTTAATTTTGTTGTAATTTGGAGATCATGTATCCTGCAAAGGGAGACTGCCTGGATATGAACCCCAGCTCCTTCACTTAGCTGTTTCACACCAGTCAAATAAAGCAATCCCTCTCGGTTTTAGTTTTCTCACCTATGAAATGGTGATAATAAAAGTTCTTTCTTGACACAGTGGTCGCCAGGATTATAGTAATTAATATGTTAGCCCATATTTATTGCTAAATATATGCTAGATATTATTAGAAGTAGCTTCACTATGGGACCACAGAAGGTTGTGGATGAATAAACTTTGCCATTTTACTAATTCTCACAGGAGGAATTAACATTCTAGGTTGGACAGTGATACAAACATTCATTCAACATGGATTCATTCACTCAACCACTTGCATTTATGGAATGCCTACCAGGTGCATAGCCCAGCTGTACTCATAGTCCAATGGGAAACACAGACACACAGGTAATTAAGAGTTTGTGTTGAGAGGAGAATAAATACGACATAATGAGAAACTGAAATAGTTTACATCACAAAGAAATTAAGACTGTCAAGGAAGATAATTCTTTAGGATTCTGAGAGAAGTTGAGCTCAGCTATAACTAAAAGACATTTATGCACTTTAAGGAGTACTAGACACACAGAGTTACAATTCCTTCCTATGTAGTAAAAATATTTTTGAGAACTTTATTTTTGCTAGAAATTGTAGACAAATGCATTTCTGCTGTAATGTCAGATATACTCTAAAAAACATGTACTACATGTAAAAATAACAGGTTTATGGGAAAAACAGGATTGGAGCTAGCCAACCTAAACCTGTGAAACTTTATAACCTAAATCTTTATATATATATATATATATATATATATATAACAATCGTAATTTTCAAAATACTAGCATAAATGGAACCTACTATCTTTTGTAAGCTCTATACCTTGGGGCTTATGTTCTTCTCACGGATGTAGATCCTTGAAGATGCTTGCTTCTAGTAGAGGGCAGTTTCACCCAAATTAAAACTAAAATAGTACCTTTTTACAGCCATCATTTCTTAAAGTACAGGGGAAAATGTTTTCACAGCATCTTAATTGGCACTTGCAGTCTCTTTTAATAACATAACATAATGAAACGTTAGCAGTTCTCAAAGTGACTAAATAAGCCATTTCTCTCACTAAAGGAAGGCATGTCAGCAAGAGTTTTTAACTTTTTTATTAAGATTTTTATATATTGCTAAATTTTCCTCCGTAATTGTAAGAAAGCATCCATCTGATCATTTAAATTATTAACATGTTTGGCAAATTCATATATGTATTAATACAACTTCCTATTATTTTGACATCATTGCCTTATTTACCAACTACATTAACAAATTTGCTTCAGAACCAACCTTATAAACAGGCACAGTCCCAAATCTCAAAGAATTCAGTTTACTAGGAAAATTAGTCACACAAACTGAAGTTGTACTACCTTGAAATGCTGCTTTATTAAAGAGATAAGTGCTAGAAGAAATCATGGTAGACAGTGACTAACTTTCTGTGGCTAATTTTAAAAGGTTTCTCGGGTTGAAGAAAAAGCATACAAAAGATAAAATAAGATGTTTCTAGGCAGAGAAGTGTAGTTAGGGAGGGCATTTAAGGCAACTCAAAATTCAAAGATGTAAAATCACTCTTTAGAGGACACAGAAAAAAACCACACAAAGACCCTGTCTCTCACTTCTCAACAATTTTTTGATGCTTCACTCCTGATTCCTATAGTTCTAATAATCATTGAGAAAATTTGGGCGAAGACATGTTTAATCAAACTCAGTTTTCCTGTTTCCCTGCAAGGTGAATGCTTTTGCAGAACACAGATGAGTTGCTATCAAGAAAACTGTCTCCCAAGTTGGGTTTGGCTACTGTCCTAGGTAATGAATAGTAACAATTCACTCTCTAAAGAGTGGGTACCAGAAGTCTACCTAAGGAAGAAAATATCTTTGTTTGGGAAAATAACACCACTGGGGTAGAAGGTATGCAAACTTGTAGGCATGGTTGGAGAAACCAAGACCACAAAAAATGAATAATAAAATTCTCACTAGGAGACAAGCAGAGGATGTTAACCTGACCTTAGCCTGGCCTATAGAGAAGCCAGAAGATTCTAAACTATAGTACTACATTATGGTGGTTGGTGGTAGGGGGAAAAGTTTTAAATAGAAATTCATTAGCACACCCTAGTCATCACTCTTTGGCACATTACCCTTCTCCATCACCCTTAAAACACGCGATACAAGTTCTTGATTTGGAGATTCTTTGGAGGGAAGAGCAAGGAAAAGTTCCACATTTGTGTCAACCCCAGAGTAGGGAAATAAAATCTTCCATTCCCACCTAAAGGAGCACAGAAAACAGAGAATACTGAAGAATCAATTCTGACTTCAAAAAAACAAAAAAGATGGTCCAGATGTTGGAATCAGTCTTATCCAAATTTTAAGAAACAAGGAACCAAAAAGGATCCAGGTAGCACAATGATCTTTGATCTTTGTTAACCTTAACTTGTAATAACCTATGTGCCATTCTCTCCACTGTCAGCAGTTTTATGTCTTTGGCACACAAAAGACGTGGGCCCTTGAATGTACTTCTTAGGTGATCATTTGTTCAGATGGACTAAGAGGAATAATTTCATTTTTAGCAAGAGAAGATCTTTTGCCTTCAGGTAATGGTGAAAAGAAAGGAAGTGGTGCAGCTAATTGGCTTTATATCCTGTCCATCCTTAAAGGGTAGGTAGTGAAAAATCACTTTTTGCTTTCTCATCTTTGTATATTCAGCACATAGCTAACTACCTAGTTAGTAGTAGACACTCAAATCCCTGATGATAGGAAAGAAAGAAAAGCAGAAAACAGGGAGGAAGGGAAGAGAGGGAGAGATAAAGACTGGGAAAAGTTTTAAAAATAAACCTATTAGGAAATTCCAAGAAAATTATGAGGACCAAATCTATAGAGCTCCCTGGGAGTAAATTCTGGCTTTACTGATAAGGTAAACTTGCCTGTTATACCTACCTCTACATATTTAGGAAGACTTTACTATTTGGTAGTGGCAGTCAAGTCAAAAAATCAAATCTCTCTCTCTCTGTCTCTCCCCCACCCCCAATAAAAGAGAATATTCATGTGGAAAAAAAACCCTCAGAAATGAAAATGTCTGAAGCCAGTGATATAATTTTCTCAACAATTGAGATCTAATTTAAAGAATGAGATGGCAAGTCAAGAAAGCAGATGCCATTGTCTTTGGTCTCCTGCTTAACTCACAATGATTCGCCTTTCTCTGGAAACAACCAAAGAAGGAAGCGACGACAAAGGGCCTTTTCTGTGTCATGTGACCTAGCACATCTGTGTCATGTGACCTAGCACATCTCCTTGTGGTCAAAGGTAAACCAAGTAGATTCTATCTCCCAAGACACTGAAATCTAAATTAAAAATCCTGGCAAATCTAAATCTTGGGATCTGAGTCCTCCTAATGGTGGTATTCTAAACAATGAGACCTCCTGAGCACTCCTCGTAAATACTCTTTCAGAAGTCAGGTTATCCGATTTCTTCAGTTATCTGAGACAGTCCAGTGGTCCTTTAAATATTGAATGCATTGCTTTGTTTGGAATTACTTATGCCTGAGTCAAGATGTACCTGCTTATAAGCAAAAAGATTAGTCAACTAATTCAATGGGATTATATAACTCACTAAAAAATCTTGCAATTACTTATCCCTCTGCATTTTCAACAGCCTAGCAGTTTAGCCAAACTCTTGTAGTATAAAAGCTGAAAACCACCTAAGGGCACAGGGTAGGTAGAAATGTGTCAATGATATGGATTTATTTTTATTTCAATTCGTATTTAAAATCTTTTTATTTGTTAAAAAAAAAAAAAGACTTTTGAATAAGCAAAAGTGATTACTGGATATCCTTTCAATAGAACGTTGGAATCTCCATTGTTATTTGATCCTACCGGGATAAGCACCTCTGTCTATGACTAGGTTATTAGACAGTGCTCCAGAGCTAAGGCTAACTTGCAGAAAACTGATGGTAATGCAAATAATTCTTGCCTAAAGACAGGCAAATGCATTCTGTCTGGTGAAGGTTTAATTGATTTCCCTCTTCCACTGTAGAAGCCAGTTTTTTGATCCATTTGCAAATTTATTTCAATATTCCATATTTCATATAAATTTTGTGCTTCTTTGATTTCTCCTGCTTGTCTAATGAATGAATGAATTCAATAAAATCTTTGATACATGTTCATTTTATATCTGTATGAGTCGTAATTTTACCATTTAAAAAAGTTCTTTAACATATTGCAAAATAAAACACAGACACAGAAAATCACAAATAAGAACATGGCTGAGTAAATCTTTCTAAGCCAAATTAAAAAATAGGCATTTCCCCACCAGTCCCAGATTTATACATATGCCCATTCTAGTCACAACTTTCTTTTCCCTCATATTCAATAAATAACCATTATCCTGATTGCATAGTAATTATTTTCTTTTGTATTTTTGTATAGTTTTATCATTTAAATGTGCATCTATAGACACAGTAGTTTAGTTCTTTCATTTATGCTACTTTGAAACTCCTTGTAAATCCCTTTTAATCCATTGATCCCACACCATCCCTTTCTTTACAATTTATCTGTTGAAGAACCTGGGTCTTTTGATGGGAAGAATTACTTACAATCTGGTTATAGATGATTGGATTGTGAATCACATTTTTAATTTTGCTCAAAAGTGTCATGTAAGCCCATGCCATTATTTCACCCAGGTCAGGCAGGCTAAAGGGCTGCAGAGTTCACACAGAGCCACACACCTGGTGTGTGACATGCCCAGGAATCCACAAGGTAGCTTTTAGGGGCCAGGGACTGGAGGTGTAGAGAGAACTAAGCCTGGGTATACAGAGCATGAGTGGGAAGAGAGAAGAGAGAAAAGCTTACTCCAGTAAAGGTCTCCATGGGCTTCTGGATCCTAGAATCCCAAAGTTCAAGGGAGTGTTAATATTAATGGAAATGTAAAAAGAATGGGGAGGTGATACGGGAAGATATGGAAAAGCAAGGTGAAACGTAAATGAAAGAATATCACAGAACATCTTTTCAGGAGAAAAAAAGAGAAGTTTACTGTAATATAACACATAGAAAAGTACACATATCATCAATATAGCATTTAAGAAATTTTTACAAGCTAAATACACCATATGTCCGATATCCTAATGAAGGCACAAGGCAGAACCTCCTTCTTGATCCCTTCAAGTTATTACCTCACAAAAAGGTGACTTCTAATATTATAGCTTTGTTTGTTTCTGTACTTTGAATTAACGAAATCAGAATATGTAGTCTTTTTAGGACTGGTTTCTTTCACTCAACAATTTTTTTTTGAATTGGAGTCTCCCTCTGTCACCCACACTAGAGTGTAGTGGCATGCTCATGGCCACCGCAGCCTCAATCTGCTAGGCTCAGGCAACCCTTCCATCTAGCCGAGTTGCCCATGTTGGTCTCAAACCCGTGGGCTCAGGCAATCCTCTCACCACAGTCTCCCAAAGTGCTGGGATTATAGGTGTGAGTCACTGCATCCAGCCATCAACATTTTACCTGTGACATTTATCCATTTATCTGTCTAGAGTTGTAAATAATTGATTTGCATTGTCAGATAATATTTGACTGCATGGGAATTTAGACAGAGTCCAGTTTGTGGTTTCAATGGATAATACTTTTAAAAACATCCCAAGTCGGGCTCAGTGGCTCAGCCTGTAATCCCACGCCTTTGGGAGGCTGAGGTGAGTGAATTGCCTGAGCCCGCGGGCTCGAGACCCACCTGGGCAGTGAGACCTCATCTCTACAATAAATCAAAAAATCAGCCGGGCGTGGTAGCGCATGCCTGTAATTCCGGCTACTCGGAAGGATGAGGTGGAAGGATTGCCGGAGCCCAGCAGATCGAGGCTGCGGTGGCCGGGAGCGGCCACTGCACTCCAGTCTGGGCAACAGAGGGAGACTCCAACTC
The DNA here is from genome assembly GCF_000164805.1 of Carlito syrichta. Lineage (NCBI taxonomy): Eukaryota > Metazoa > Chordata > Mammalia > Primates > Tarsiidae > Carlito > Carlito syrichta. Next base: position 269,771 of record NW_007259550.1, on the reverse strand, counting down.
AAAAAAAAAAAAAACTAAAAATAAAAATAAAAACATCCCAGAGCATGCCTTTTGTGAACACATATATGCATTTCTGTTGGGAACATTCTGTGTGTGGATTTGCTGGGTCATGACATATGCTTATCTGACATCAACAGATATTGACAAGGAATTTTCAGCGAGGTTGGGAAAATTGACTTGTATCTTTAGCCGCAGTTATTTAAAGTTTTCTTTGCAAAAAATAGAATACAGAAGAGAAAAGTCTAAGTGCCTGGGACATTTATACCTTGCTTCATGAATAGAAATTTATACAAAGATAGGAAGGTCTTCCCAGGCATAGGAAATAAAGGTGGGACAGATGAGAAAGACCAGGCCAATCCCATGTCTTACACTGGGATCGGGCAAGGGTGAAACTGGGGGTAGCAGGGTATACTCTTTTTCTTAGATGTTCTCTCTCTTCTCTGCTCCAAGGTGCCACACATGATGCTGGTGATGAAGAGGGCTGAGGGAAAGTGAAGATGAACAGTGAGATTTAGGGCCTGTACTTTGGCAGCCTATGGGTCAAATTGTGCTTGCAGATGGGCTGTATTTTGTTGTATAGTATTATACAAATAAACGTGGGCCAACATTTATAAGAGAGAAAGCTCCTCTTGCTCCAACTCTTCAATATATGCTATTTGCTGTCTCTTTATTTTAGCTACTCTGGTACTTTCTGAAGAAGATCAGAATAGGCTGCCCCAAGTAATGCCGCTTGGCATAAGGGTTATTTTGAGTTGAAGGTAATTGAGAAGCAGCAGACACAAGAGGACTCTTTGTCCTCCCCGTTCTATGCTTTAAAACGGGGCATAACCGGGCTCAGTGTCTCAGCCTGTAATCCCACGCCTTTGGGAGACTGAGGTGAGTGGATTGCCTGAGCCCACGGGTTCGAGACCCGCCTGGGCAGCGAGACCTCATCGCTACAATAAATCAAAAAATCAGCCGGGCGTGGTAGCGCATGCCTGTAATTCCGGCTACTTGGAAGCCTGAGGCGGAAGGATCGCCGGAGCCTAGCAGGAGAGGCTGCAGTGGCCGGGAGCGGCCACTGCACTCCAGTCTGGGTGACAGTGAGACTCCAACTCAAAAAAAAAATAAAATAAAACGGGGCATAAGTTTACTTTTGTAAAAAAACGGGGCATAAGTTTACTTTTGTAAAGGTGTCCCTCCTCCCCTCTCCCATACCACAAGGAGGGAAAAAAAACACCTATCATAAGAGAAGGAAAGTCAGCAATGAGTTGTGTGTACATAATTAAATCTTAACAAAACTACCCTTATCCTCCATCAGTTCCCCTCCCGCCCGTATATTGCTTTCCCACAATTTATGATCCCGAGAAGCTTCAATTCCCTCTTTTAGTCTACTCACTTCACAATTTAGTGTCCATTGTTAAAATGATATACAAGTTCTCAAGTCTTACCACATTTTGGGGTTTTCGTTTTTTCTGTGAAGTTCCCATGTGCATGTAAAATAAGCCATTTATCCTGTTAATCTGTCTTTTTCAGTTTAATTCACAGGCCCCAGCCATTGAACCAAAGAGGGTAAAGGAAAAGATTTTTCCTCTCCTGCGGTATGAATTATCATCTCTTGGTAGTTTTTATTTGCATTTTTCTGTTGACTCTGGAATTTAAGCACCTTTTCATGAATTTGTTATCCACTGGGATACCTTCATTTGTGAATTATCTGTTAAAGTATTTTGCCCATTTTTTTCTATTGGCTTGTTGTCTTTGCCTCACTGCTTGTAGTTCTTTATCTATTCTGGATATGGGTCATTTTTCATATACACATATGCTACAATTAGCTAACTTCTCCCACTCTCTTGGTTGCCTATGTACATTTCTAATGTAAGTTAGATTAGGACATTTTAATGCCTGAATATAATTGTTTTATTGTTGGAAGCAGTAGAAAGGCAGAGAATCTCTCATCAAGAGGCAAAAGAAAGAGATATGGGAGAATAAGACAGTAGGCAACAATGTAAGAAAAATAAATCTATATTGTTGTTAGTATCCTCATCAGTTTCAATCAACTAGTCACAGATCATGGCCCCATTAATCTCTCTAGAAGCAAACACTATCACCCTCATTTCATAGACACCAGAACCAAAAGTCGGCAGATGCTCAAAAGTACCCACAAATGTACCCCATATATAGAAAACTTCCCCAAATCAACCAGCCTAGTAAATTGCTTGCTAAATTTTGAACCCAGGCCATATGTCACCCAAAGTCCAACGTTAACTGCCCTGCCTAGATTCTTATGTGTGATTGTAAGAAGGAAGGAAGGAAGGAAGGAAGGAAGGAAGGGAGGAAGGGAGGAAGGGAGGGAGGGAGGGAGGGAGGGAGGGAGGGAGGGAGGGAGGAAGGACACTCTGGCCTATTGAAAAGTTTGAATATTTAATTTATGACTTTGACATGCCAGTGCTGAAAAGTGTTATCTCCCCACAGTATTTCCAGAGTGACAGCTGTCCAGTGATCTTCATGTGACCTTCTTAGCAACTAGCCTACTACTAGGATTTTGATAAATGCTTGCTGGGTGAACAGACAAATAGAGGAATGAATGAATGAATGCCTGTGTGCAGAGAGAAAATCTGAATTTTAATGTTGACTTTCTGCTAAAGATAACACAAGTGAGGATACAGGATTCTCAGTGTCCTCAGGTGTGGTAGAAAAAAATAATTCAGGTTTCAGATGTCCAAGAAGACTACACCAGGTGAATTATTTTAAGTTGTCACTTCTGAGATGAACCTCTGTGGTGACAAAAATAGCCATGTGAAACAGCTGCAACAGTAACATGCACCAGGGATACTGGCGTGTGTGATGCCGGCAAAACAGAGCAGGAAATTTTAAGAGCTGGGAGAAGATACAGCAAGAGGCTCCAGCAAAGGAAGAAGAGGAAAGCACTGGCAAAATGGCCCTTGCAAGAAGCAGATACACCTAATTTAGCTCATCTCAACAAAGGTCACACATTTAGATTTTGAGGTATAAGCGCTAGAACTTTTCTATAGAATAAGTACACAATCAGTAACCCAGTGCATCCAAAGCAAGTGAAACTGCACACAGCATGCTTGTGTTCAGAAGCAATGAAGTCCCAGCCTGTCGAGAAAAATGGCTACCATTATGGGCCAGGCAAGTTGAAAGTGAAATTAGATAACTAAGGAGGCCATAAAAAAATAAAGGGAACACCCCTGGGGTGGAGGGTCAGGGCACCTTGGTTGCATCTCCATTTTCACCATTGACTTGCTTGCTCTGTCACCTAGGAAAAAAATCACAAATTGACTCTATATCCCAGTTTTTCCAGTAACAAAATGGGGATGATGATACCTTCCCTAAAAGTAAAAATATCTAATGCAAATAACAATCTATAGGCCAGGATCTATTATTCCTCAACAGAATTCCAAAATTAAAAAAGCTGCGATAGCTTCACATTTTTTCATAAATCATGTTGGCAGCAAAACCTCATTTGACATGAACAGATTTAGAGGTAAAACCTGACATGAACTGATTGGAAGCTTTTTATTTATTTAGTCCCATGTGCTGAATATTCATAACTTTCACTGCAGAAATGCTAATGTGTTTGGTTTAGGATGCTGATCAAGACCCCTCTAGAAGTATTACAAAATACATAGGACATATCCTCTTTTAAATTACAAGAAATCCAAAAACCTCTAACTGTAAAATCATATCTGGTCAATGGGACTATGGGTTTGCACTAAAATGAACACCATAATATATAAAATATAGCCAAATGCTTAGATTTCTTTTTATCATCATTCAAACTGCCTAACCTTCAACTTAAATTTTTCCTGAATAAACATAAGCCTACAGTTGTATCCTCAAACAGGTCACCAGCAGTGTCATTTTATCCATTAAGGATAACAGACATGGTATTCAGGGATTATGACCTTTCTAAAGGCCTGCCAAAAACATAAGGACTGAAAAATAAAGCTATTGTTTCCAAAATATGAAAATAAAACTATAAAACCAAATATACAAACTGTAAACCACAAAAATCTATAAAATCTAAAGTCTAGCTACTTCATCTCAGTTTAAATTTAGTATTCATAAAATATCATTGCATGTGAAAACAATTTATAGATTCAATTTTTCTCACTTTGCAAAGATGCTCATGTATGCACAATAATTGTTAAGAAATGATAGCCCCTCATAAATTGTATTTGTTCCCATAGTCAAATGACTTCAAAAAGAAAAATAATGAAAACTCTTCCAAATGTTTACAAAAAAATAAGATGTTTAATGTGAGATATAGATGCAATCTAATATGTTTTATATAAATTAGAGCTTATAATAGTTGTCATTTTCATCTTGCCTAAGGACAGAAGTGTCAATTCTGTAAATATCATCTCTAAGAGGGATAAATATTGGCGAGGTGCTCTAAGTCCCCTCAGCATCAACTAAATTTCCTTTAAGTTACCATAACAGCTACTAATTATCTTGGTTTCCTTCTCAGTTGTAGATAAGCACATCCCTGACTTTCATCCAGGTGTTTGAGAGACACTTGGGAAAGTGGTTAGGAGCTATTTTGACCATCATACTAGGTGTCAAGTTAACTTGACCTATGGGTCAAAAAAGTTGTCTTCACTTGGATTAATAAATTGATTTTAACCACATTTCAACTGGTGGCAAACGATTTGGGGCTAATTCCGATGGTCTACATAGAAGCATTAGATATATATGTATGAGCAATGATTCAGACTATAAACCAGAAGCTCATATGTACAATTCTATTGTCGATACAGACCTATGTGTTATGGAAGTGACTTAGTTATCATCGTGACATGCTTTACACAGAAAACTAAAATGCTAGAGGTTTTGATGTTTTTTTCCATGTGTTTTATCATTTAATATTCACAATACCCTATGAATCAAGTACGATCATTTTTCCCATTGTGCAGGTGAGGAAACCTCCATAAAGAGATTCAATGGCATGCCAGGATCAAGCTAGTAACAGAGCTGGGATATGAATCTAGCTTTGAATGACTCCAGAATCCAGGTTCATAACCATTATTATATTGGGAATTCCTAGAGTTTCCCACCTCAACTAGTAAGCCCATTGCTCACGTTGCTTTCATCCAGTGTAAAAGACTGCATACACACACACACACACACACACACACACACACACACACACACACACACAGACACACACACACACACACACCCATGCAATCTTATCAAAGATAAAAAGTGAATCTTACAAGAAATGTTTACTGTGGAACTAAAATTCTTTTAGACTAATTGTATGATTATTAGGTCAAATCCTGTGTCTTATTTTCCACAAATTCCAAATAGACACACTCGTGGATTCCATGACCACAAAAAAGATAAATAAGCTCCACTAGGAAGCCCTCAGATGTGATACAGGAGAGACCATATCACAGTACAGCCACAAAGCCAATGAAGCCACTGCTGCTTCTTCAGGCAGCAATCAGCAGCCAGAAAAGAAGGACACCAGATACAAATCTGTGAATGCGCATTTTGCTAAGAACAACTGCCTGAATTTTATTGCCTTCATCCTCGAGCCTTCCTCTGATGTTAACAGAGGAGAACTCTGTACCTTAGGGAATCACAACTAATGAGCTAACGGGGTATTTACGCTAATGAGTAGATTCATAGTAAACTAAGTTCTAACATATTCCATTTTCCACAGTCCCTAATTAGGGAGAGGGGGTGTGGGTGGGAATAAGGTGCTGTTGAACCAGTGCACCTGTCAGAGAGAAATTCCAGGTGACTGGTAAGAACAGGGAGAGTATCAAACTTTCATCTTGTTCCCTGGACATCTGTTCTTGAAAGACTAAATCTCATTCCTTGAAATCCTAAACCTGGAAGAAAACACTCAGAAAGGTTATGAGCATTTGCTTGGAAACCAAGCACACCTGTGTTAGAATTCTAGCTCTGCCACTCATTCATTAATCTTAACAGGCATTGATTAGATGACAAACATGGCTAGATAGGCCAGTGTTCAGACCCATAGACAGGGACTGAGAAATAAGGTGGCCAGGAAGAATAGTGCAAGAATGCCCCAGAATTAGTCAACATGGGAAACTAGGTAAGTTGGGAGGTGGGGTGGTAAGCCCAGGGCTGGTCCCTCTGCTGTCCCACCAGACTATCTTTTTAGAAGGACTCCACATGGAGTTCAATGCTTTGCCACCACTATACTGAATCTTGAAATCAATAACCTTTTAACATTTTGCATGGAACCCCCAAATTATTAATATGTAGCTGGTCCTGGGTAGGCCATTACAGATGCCAAAGACATTCAGACACTTAAGACATTACAAATTCCCACAGATAGATGTTGGGATAAGGCTTCACTGACTGACTGGTTTAAACTTGTCTAGATCTTGCAAAGGCAAGAATCCAGCTTTGGGGGCAGGAGAAAGCAAAAACAGGATAAACTAGACAGGAGAATGGGCACACCTGTTTGTTAACCGGGGTGACCATATGATTTCTCATTCAAATTAGGATACTTTTGAAAATAAAAGAGAGTGCTCTTAGTAATTACCCCAAGACAACAGGTATAAACTCAGACTCTCCTGGTCAAACTAAGAGAAATAGTCATAAATAAGTTATTCTGTCAAAATATTCTAAAGTTAGGCCGGGCTCGGTGGCTCAGCCTGTAATCCTGCGCTTTGGGAGGCCGAGGTGAGTGGATTGCCTGAGCCCACGGATTCGAGACCCGCCTGGGCAACTTGGCAAGACCTCATCTCCACAATAAATCAAAAATCAGCCGGGTGTGGTAGCACGCGCCTGTAGTTCCAGCTACTTGGAAGGCTGAGGCAGAAGGATTGCAGAGCCCAGCAGGACGATGCTGCGATGGCCAGGAGCATGCCACTGCACTCCAGTCTGGGTGACAGAGTGAGACTTCAACTCAAAAAAAAATATTCTAAAGTTATTCCCACAGGGACAAGTTAGCAGATGTGTTCATGGAAAATTCGAATCTATTTTTGGAGGTAGAAAGAAGACGATGGTTATTATCTTATCTTTGCAAAGAATGATCAACACAGAGTAAAGTTTTAGGTAGCCACTCCTTTGGTTATCACTGCAAGAAAAGTACATCTCAGGACTTCTGGACTCTTAAATGCTATAATCTGAGTGAACACTGAATGAGATTTAAAATGGCATTCATATGTCTGAAAAAATTTCTGTTTGGAAAACTGCTCAAGTGTTGATAATTCTACAGCTGGGTTGTTGGGTACATGGGGTTCATTATGCTATTCTCTCTCTTTTCATACATATTTGAAAATTTCAAAAAAAAATTTAAGTAAAAAAAGTTACTTAGATGCTTTCACTAATATTATGCTGATGAAATAAATATTTTTAAATTTCTTAAATTATTTTATTAACAACTTGCCATAAAAGTACCAAAAAGTAAAACCAACTTGATTTGAGAATGATTTGAGTATCAAGTGTTCTCAAATTACCCAAGTAAACTAACAGTGCTGTGGTCAGAATTTCTTTATTGAGGAACTTAGGGATAGAAATATATTTACAGAATGAATCAGAAATTCTGTTTTGAAGTTCTGTTTACATGGAAATCACACTATTTTTACTGAAATTTCAGGTTGAGTTTGAATAGCTTGACGTAGGCATAATGGAGCTTTTGAGACACTAAAGTCTTCTGTATTAGTCACAAGAGGTTAGTCTATGCTATAGACACAAATTAATGCCAAACCCTAGCTTTAGAACAACAAAGGTTTGTCTCTGGCTATGCTACTGCTTGTCAAGGATTAACAAGGTGCTCTACTCCCTTCACCCACTCAGGGATCCAGGCTGGTGGAGATTCTACCATCTTGCAACTGCACCATCTAAAATACATGATTCGCTTGATCCCTGTCTCTGGCAACAGAGCCTAGAGAATTACCTGGACTTTATATTACCTCAGATGAAAAGTGACATATCATTTCCACTAATAAATCATCAGCTAAAATGTGTCACATATCCCATCTAACTGTAAGAAGATAGAGCAACCCAGGAGACCAAATGGAATGTTTGGTAAGAATTACTGTCTCCACTATATCCTAACCACTCCTTTGGTTATCACTGCAAGAAAAGTGCATCTCAGGACTTCTGGACTCTTAAATGCTATAATCTGAGTGAACACTGAATGAGATTTAAAATGGCATTCATATGTCTGAAAATATTTGTTCAGCAAATGAATAATGAAAAGAAGATTATAGGGTAAAATTTCAGTCTAACTTTTTTGAGCGTTAAAAAGTATTCATTTTCATATAAGGGGCATGATTAATGCAAAAGAATATTAACAATTCATTCAAACCAGCATGGCTGACCTTTAGCTGTCAACACTATCCTAGCCATTACTAAAGATCATAGTCATGTTTATTTGAAGATGAGTCACTCTTTCAGTTATCTATTTCTGTAAAATAAACTATCTGCTAGGCTCAGATGGGTGATTTCACTTAGTTACAGTCACATGAAAGTTGGGGTTGGAATCATCCAAGGATATCATCTCTCCTATGTCCACCATAAGTCCAACACTTCTGCTGGGATAGTTGAAATGACTGGGAATGATGTGGCATCTTTGTCTTTCCACATGGCCTCTCCACAAGACTAGCTTGGCCTGCTTCTACATAGCATGACATTTTCAGACAGTAGGGCTTCTACATGGCACACAGCTTCTCCTAGCAGGAAAATTCTAAGAGCGCAGTCCCCAAACCACAAGACTACTTAGTACCCAGGCTTAGAAGTCCCAGACTGTCACCTCCATTGCACTTTACATGTCAAAAGTAAGTCACAGGGCCATCTGTGCTCCAAAGAAAGAAAAATATGCAAAAGTGTGAGTGCTAGGAGGCATGGTTCATCCGGGTGCCATCTTTGGAGACAAGTAACATAAATCAGACATTTCACTAAATCAAATCCTAAACTTTTACACTCCAAATAACTTATTTTCAAATACAGGTCCAAATTTGCAAGGTTTTCTATTTTTGCAAATTTGCTTTTCTATAGTTTTTTTTTCCTAATCCTCTTTTAAAAAAAAAAATCCAAAAACTATAGATGGAACGTGATGGTTTGCAAATGCATACAAACTAGTATTTTAGATCTCCCCTTATCTTTATACTTATAAAGCTAGGATGTAACTAGATGCCAATTTTAGTTAAGAACATTGCCACTTTGCTATTCTGATCAGATTTTCAAATACATGAATGCAAGTATCAGGGAGGGCAGTATAGGCCTTCCATGTTACATATACAATCATACAAATCATGCGTGGGTGTATAAAAAAGCTGTCTAGAGAATCTGGAGTTACCTCCTTAACAAAAATTGTTCATAGAACACCAACATCAGATTTGAGGAGGTTACTTCATAACTCTGTCTGAACAAGATGAAAACAAGAGCATTCCATAATCATGTCCAAGCAGAGAGAAAAACAAGACTGCTGCCCAAATCACAAAAGTAACCCAACATCCCCTCACCCAGGTAACACTAGTGACCGTTCCTTCTTTACCACATCTTTAGCTTTGACCCACTTTTCCAGGCTTCTGGATAAATGTATTAAGATAATCATAGAATTACTTCTACTTTCTAACAGCACTCAATCCAGAACAAACTCTGCTTCCTCGACTGTCACCAAAATCACATAACCCAGGTTCACATCCCATAACAAGTCCCTCCCAATAGCACATATCTTGTTCAGACGCCCCTCGTGGCAATGGAGTGTCATCTCCTATAGCAAGTAGCAAGTAGTAAAGCAGGTATACTTTTAGGTAATTGTTTTAGCAATACCCCATTTCCTGGTACCAATTTCTGTCTACATTCGTTTGTGCTACTATAACAAAATACCTGAGAGTTGGTCATGTACAAATAACAGGAATTTATTTTTTCACGGTTTTGGAGCTGAAAGTTTAAGATCACCAAGATGCCAGCAGGGTCAGTGTCTGGTGAGGGTTCAGTATCTGTTTTCAAGATGGCGCCTTATTATTGAGTTCCGATGAGACACTGTGTCCTCACATAATGAAAGGGATGGAAAGGGGCAAACCCATACCCTGAGCCCTTTTATGAGGACCCTACTTTCATCCATAAGGGCTCTGCTCTCATGACTTAATTACTTCCTTCTGAAGTCCTCACTTCTTAATACTATTACATTAGGGATTGAGTTTTGACATATGAATTATGAGGGATACATTCAGAGCATAACAGAAAGTAATAAGCTTAAATTTGGCTGAACATGTATATATTTCTGATGGCCATTGGCTGGTGGGTATAACATAGAGACAGAAGTACATCTACAGATATAGATGTAAACATATTTTTCTGTCTATCAAATTGTAAATATACAGTTCAACAAACTCACACACAAATAAAGGGGAATCAATTTTGCTCAAAACCCTGACCAGAATAAATTGGGAGTTCACATGTATATCCATGGACACAACAGCACCAAGCAACCATACACATAGTCTGAACATTGATGTTTCATTGTTGAGATCTCATGGCTATCATATTAATCTCAAATGTATGACATGGAGAACATAACACACACAACATCAGGACTGACCAGTGATTTGTAAATAGACTATTTTGGCCTCTGGCAGCCTTTACTTCTTCCACCACAATACTTGAGGTGATGACAGTGATTATACCTCAGTCAATTCATAATTATAAGCTTTGATGTGAGCCTTGGGTAACTGATTAACAGAAAGAAAAGATAAATAAATATGGCTTTGAGGTCCTCCATTCCACATTCTATTCCTGCTTACAAATATTTGTACCAAGGTTTTATACAATTTATTCAATTGTATTAAATATATTTTATACCATTCATTCATTCATTCTTCAACTATTTCATGAGTTTCTACTACATGCTAGGTACTAGATACACAGGTATTAAAATATATATATAACACAATCCAGAAAGAATACTCCCTGTAGCCTTTTATCAGTGGGCCACACGCCCCTCCTCTCTTACTATACAAACACAGTAAAACAACAGAATGCTCTCTTCTTCCTTAGTTTAACACCAATATTTTCAGACATCTGAAACTTCTGGTATCAGCCTTGAATTCTGTCAGTCCTATCTACTACTAAAAATAATGATACTGGCATTTCTGGTTGAATTCTTTTAAATCATTGTTATTCTTTAACATATTATGCTTTTTTAAAAAAAAACACTGATTTTTCCTTTTTAGTAAAATAAATTTTAAGGTTCTCGCCTACCAAAGTCTATTCTAAACACAAAGTTTACTTTTCTTTTCTTTTCTTTTTTTTTTGAGTTGGAGTCTCACTCTGTCGCCCAGACTGGAGTGCAGTGGCCGCTCCCGGCCACCGCAGCCTCGACCTGCTGGGCTCCGGCGATCCTTCCGCCTCAGCCTTCCAAGTAGCCGGAATTACAGGCATGCGCTACCACACCCGGCTAATTTTTTGATTTATTGTATAGATGAGGTCTTGCCAAGTTGCCCAGGCGGGTCTCGAACCCACGGGCTCAGGCAATCCACTCACCTCAGCCTCCCAAAGGCGCGGGATTATAGGCTGAGCCACCGAGCCCGGCTTCACAAAGTTTACTAAAGAGCTAAAGAATCATCAATCAATTGATCATTTTTGACCAAGGGGTTTACGCTGAAGGTTTTAAGAATACAATGCTTGGATTGGTGTCAATTTTGTGAAGAAAAAGAAAACTTCATTTCTAAAAGATAGAAGGATAAACTGTTTAATATTCATAAGAAATTATATGAATGTGAAAAGAAAGATATGATGAGAAGAAACATTTCTAAAGAGAAGTACGCAACATGTACAGAAAACATTTCACAATATCAATCTATCACTTTGTTTTTCAAATTTGCATATTCCAGTTAGCTAGTCATCACTCTCCCTTGTCTGTTTCATTTATTCAAAGTGCAATTCACAACTGTTTCATATGACACAAATATTTGTAAGCATATAAAACTTTATTGTGAAGTCAGGCGTCGTGGCTCAAGCCTGTAATCCCAGCACTGTGGGAGGCAAAGGCGAGAGGATTGCCTGAGCTCAGGGGTATGAGACCAGCCTGGGCAACTTGGTAAGAGCCCTTCTCTACAACAAATCAAAAAATAAGCTGGGCATGGTAGCGTGTACCTATAGTTCCAGCTACTTAGAAGGCTGAGGCAAAAGGATCACCTGAGCCCCATAGGTCGAGGCTGCAGTGGCCATGAGCGTGCCACTGTACTCCAGCCTAGGCAACAGTGAGAGTGAGACTCCAACTCAAAAAGGAAAAAAAAAAAACTTTATTGTGTATTCCTTGCAAACTGCAAGGCAATAAGAAGAAACACTACCTTCTTACTAATATGTCTCCAAATTATTCCAAATAAGGCACCAAAAGGTGCATTTTAAAATAAAAATATTAATAAATATGTTAGAGTCTAAGTTTGGATGTTGTCTGTTTATAAACAGACTGACAGACTGTCTTGTGTTTAAGTGGATATAAGCTCTCTTTTCAACAAAAAATAATTAATCATGTAAGATAATTTCAAAGTAGAAACAGTACCTGAAGGCCAAAAATGTTGTGTTCCGATCAACTCAAGACATAACTTGGTTAAAATTACTCCAGAATCAGCCCAGCAGGCGAGGCTGCGGTGGCTGGAAGCGGCCACTGCACTCCAGTCTGGGCAACCGAATAAGACTCCAATTAATAAAAAAAAAAAAAAAAATTACTCCAGACTCTTAGAGAGGTAATACTGCCCACTGGTTAAGAGACAAGGGCACTGGAATCCGACAGAAATAACCCTGTATCACTGGGCAAGGTCATTAAATAGTCATGTTATCAGTTCTCTCATCTGAAAAAGACTGCATATTTATCATAGAGATACTGAAAGGATTAAATGAGATAGTGCATATAAGGAAATTAGCATACACACATAGTAAAGGTTAATAAATAATAGCTATGATAATTATTATGAAAGAAAATAGCGATGATATTAATTCTTATATTAGCACACTTCTATAAACAGACAGGTATCTACCTGTGTTCAGATTTACTTATTACTGCATCTGTTTGTGTCTATCTGAGGTTAACAAATAGTATTCTGCAAACAAATAGAATAAGATCCATTTGGACTCTAGTGAATATAAATCCATCTATCACTCAGCAGCATGGATAAAACTGGAGGTTATTATGTTAAGTGAAATAAGCCAGGCACAGAAAGACACACCTTGCATGTTCTCACATGTGAAAGCTAGAAAAGTGAATTTTGTGGCAGTAGAGAGTAGAATGGTGTATCAGCCACGGCTGGGAAGGAAAGGGAACAGGGGAAGCTGAAGGGAAGTTGGTTAATGGGTACAAAAATATAGTCAGCTAGAAGGAATAAGTTCTAGTATTTGATAGTACACCAGAAAAATAATGGTTGTTAATAACTCACTGTATTATTCTAAAATAACTAAAAGGAAATAATTGTAATTGTTCCACCACAAATAAAAAAATAAATATTTGAGGTGATAGATATCCCAATTACCCTGATTTGATCATTACACATTGTATACATGTATACAAATATCACATATACCCATGAACTATGTGCAACTATGATGTATCAATAAAAGAAAAAACAAAAAACAGGAACAACGGCATGTTGAAATTAGCTCTTAATGGATGATGGATACACGAGAGCTCATTATTCAATTTCACATTATTGTACACCTGAAAATTTCTGTAATAAAATCTTTTAAATGTTAAAAAAAATTCTTGACTCAATGTTTTTAAAAAAGTTCTGCAGATGCTTAAAGTCAGAGGAGGACATAGGAGCTAGAATCTGGGATTGAGTCAGCTGTACTTTTAACCTCAGGCTAAGAGTTTGTGTAGGTATTTTCAAGGACTGAAACCAAAGACAAAGGTTTTTTGCCATAAACAAAAATTTAAAAGAGAAGGATTAGAGTATGAGTAACAAAGAAGAAGAATAATTATTCTGCGTGGGATAGGGATATAAAGGGATTATCACCCACCAGGCCAGCTCAGGAAAATAAATCTGAGAGTTTTCAGTAGCTACAAAGCTGGGGATCCTGTAAACAGTCACATATTTCTAAAATGAAAGCCACTGTTACAAGAACAAAAGGATGGAGTGCATCATTCCATGGCGGGTGTCTCAGTCTGAAAACAACTAAAAACAAAAATACTATCAGAAAAACAGAGCCCATATCAGACAGTTCAAGAGAAGGAATTCAATAGAGGGAAATAGTTACAAGTGTGTTAGGAGAATTCAAAGACAACAGGAAGGTTGAGGGACGCTGCTACCTCCATTGGGGCTGAGGAGACAAAGGAAAGTGTATTTAGAAGCCAGAAAACAGGGCTGCCTCACAGGGGCTGTGTCCATCGGAGGCTAAGACCATAGAGTGATACCACCCAAAGTAGACAGAGAGGGAGATAAATCACCTAGTTTTCCCCTACTTCTTTCCTAATGCTCATCAGCATCTTACATTGGAAGAACCTGCTAGAAAGTCCTTTAGCAGAAGAGTTTGGGAAAGTTGATGTCAGAGGATAGATGTGGAATGGGTCTGAAAGAAAAGGGACAGACGGGCAATTGCCAAGGAAACGTATGGAATATAGAGAACTGTACCACTGCTTTTATTTAGAATTAAAGGGAGCCCGCCATACAAAAGAGATGACACCAATTTAGTTTTAACTAGGGTACTATCTGGAAATGCCACCCAGTTATATCTCCCAATCAAAAAGGCATTACTGAGGTTGAAAATTCCCCCAAATAGTCATATTTCTGCCAACATGTGAGAGGGTAAAAATAAAATCCCTTTTTTTGGTAGCTTTTCCACTCTTGGGTTTCACAGACCCATACTTTTTTTTTTTTTAATTGGAAAAGATATGTAGAATGGTCACACATTTTAATTTGCCTAGGATATTAAAAAGGACACAAATACCATCTAATAATTTCATACTTGTATAAAATAAGGTCCCTGTAACATGAGAAAACTGAAAGGATATAATCTCAGATTTAAGGGCTCTCCTGTCTTCATTTTTCTCATTTCATTGTATCATGTGAAAAGTCTTCGAGGACCAGCACAGATTCACAAAATAACAACCTTACATTATCTTACTGGGAAATTCCCAAAAGGATCTTATTGACTTGTAAAATTGAATGAGTTCTGGGGAAAGAACATAGAATTCTAGAACATCCAAATTCGTGCAATCTTGGGCAATATAATCTCTGAGTTTCACTTTTCTTAGACTATGAACATCTTCTAAAACTTTTTCAGGGTGAGTGCAGAGATGTGAGTAGTAACTTGCTCAACTCAGTCCCCAGAAAGTCAGAGAATAGAAATCAGAAATATTGATTCATAACACACTGTGTATTTTCAGGTTGTGTTGACTCTGTAGGAAGTAAAGGAAACCTAGATATTCAAGGCAATCTCTGTTTCCTGGTGCCACTGTCCCTTTCTTATGCCATCCCCTTTTTCAGCTCATAGTCTTCAAGCAAAAGTATCCTTTAAAAGTTACTAGCAGGACAGGTGTGGTGGCTCACACCTGTAATCCCAGCACTTTGGGAGGCGGAGGCAAGAGGATCGCCTGAGCCCACAGGTTCGAGACCGGACTGGGCAACGTGGCGAGACCTTGTCTCTAAGAAAGAAAAAAAAATGTTACTAGCAACTGTATCATCCACAAAAAGCTGATGTCAATCAAGGCAGAGCCATCACTTCAACTTTTTCTTTTCACCAACCAACTCAGTATAAAAATAGGCACTGTGATAAAATACTGTATAATGGAAGAATTCATTTTTAACATTAATTTTTTTAATATTGTTTATTGACAAATGTCAGTTTGTCATTGCAAAAAAAAGATGTATAAAAGGAACATACAAAGAGTTTTCACATCATGCTAATGTTGGAGTGGCTAAAATTTCACAGAAATCAATCAAATGAGGAGGGAAATGTGACTATAAATGATCTGTAATGTGTCTTCTTACAATCAATACAGAAGCCAAAGTGACCTGAAATGTCAAGAGAAAATTCTAACCAATAACACAGAAGACTAATGAGAGTTTGCTTCTTGGTCTCACAACTAATAAGCCATCTGAATGCACATCCAGTCCAGCTTCTAGAGTCCAAAGCCAGGGTTCTCACCATGTACTGCTTCAAAAAGCGAAAGACTTGACCACACAGAAGCCCACCTGGTCATAGCGTGTCACCTATAAAAACGACTCACTAACAGAAAAGGTCTGGTTTTGTTTACACACAGAGGCATAGCATCATTCTCCTGACTTAACTTGTCCTAAAGAGACAACCAAATTCAGTATTGATTGACCTGAATAAAGGTTGTTAATCACCCCGAATAGCTAGGCAAATTTTTTTTTGTAAAATTAGTACACTTTCTAAATATATTGATGCATAAAACTCATAGACAGAGATGCTGTGTACCATACATTTGCATACACTGACACTTGAGTACGTATACAATTTCCTTGGACAGAAAAGACAATCTTCTCTTGAAGAAAAATGAGGCAAACTTTGTGACTCTTTTTAATTTTTTTTCCCTTCTAACCTAATTGTGTACTTGCTTGAGAAATTCCAAAGGCTCTTCCAGAAGCTGACCTTGGAATAACAGTGTAGGGAGACTCCATGGCAGAATTCTCCATTATTTAGAGGTCACCCAAAGGCAATACATCTCCAACTTGGCCACAGTCGGGAAGGCAACGGCCAACTCTCTCTGGGTGGATGGACCACAATTCAACATAACCATCAAAGCAAGATCTGCTCCCTGTGCCACTCCCAGATACTCTTCATTCCGTTCTTTCCCTTGAAAATCCCCTATTCTCAGCCTATAATTTGGAAAAAATTTTTTTGAAGCATGAGTCTGGCCATTTCCCCATCTGTCAGCTTTTGGAATAAAACCACCTTCCTTCTAAAACATTTCATGCTTGTTTATTTTGGTGTACAAGCAAAGAGAAACAGAACTTGCTGTCAGCAACAAAGTTGATACAGAGACTTGCTAATGTCCGTCCACATTGCCACAGCCCCCAGAGAGGGGCATGACAAGGGTACAAGCACACCTGCACATAACTGAGCACATCACTAAGAGTCCTTTCATCTCCTAGGTGTTCCTAGTAAGTAGCTTCAGGGGATCATTGACTTCCCTGGAGACTATGCTCCCAATCAACTGAAAGATGTAAATCACCATTAACTCCCTTTTTTTGAGTGGTCATAAGTTTGAATAATACAGTATCAATGTAATCATAAACCTTGTGATTTATATAACTTTTGTATCAATGTATTCATAAATTTTGTGATTTATTTAACTTTTGCATAACACATGATGTCTTAGGCCTTATAAATCCTGTTATGGCAAGCTCTATTAACACTTCTGCAGGGTCCTACTGTTAAAAACTATGAGATACCTCTGATACCTGACACCAGGAAGTCTGGACCGAAAAAATGTCACTCTATACAATGCTCTGCTGGTCACTTGGCTAACGTATAGGTACTAACAACTCTGGACTTATAAAAATAAACTGTAAAAGCCTGGAGGGCGAGCAGAACCATATTAGAAAGACCTCGAATCCGACTCTGCTCCCTGGAATCCAACTTTCTACCAGTTCCCTGCCCCTTGATTTATCAGTATCAAGGGTGAGCAGCTGAGCATTACTCGGACCATAACAAAGTCACTTCCAACATTTTGGAATTGCATAGAAAACCTATCTATGCTATTCACTGTGGAGGGGTTTGAATGTGGAACCGCAGCATTTTCCAAGCTCCTCCCTTCCTGTCACAGTTCCCTTCACATAGCCCTGACCCTAAGCTTGAGGCAGAGAAAAGGAACCAACGATAAACAAGCTGCACAGCCCATTGTCAAGAGAGCCCACATTTGATGAGAGTAGACAAGCACCCGATAGCTTTTATAATTGCCAAGAAAAAAAAAATTAATGTGAGTACACTTCAAGGAAAACAAGCAAGTCAAGTTTCTTCAAAAGAGTCTGTTACCTGATGCGGCTGTGAACTGGACCATCTGCTATAGGAAGGGACACCTGAAGACTTGTTGGCTGAGGATCTCTGAGAAAGAGAAAGAAAAATATTTCATGCTGTCACACAAACAGGATACACTTTATGTTTCTCTAAACAAATTATTTACTTGGTGTTCACAGTCCCCCAAATTCACACATCTTTTTTTTTTCTTTTTTTTTGAGTTGCAGTCTCACTCTGTCGCCCAGGCTGGGAGTGTGCCACTGCAGCCTTGACCTGCTGGGCTCTGAGGATCCTTCCACCTCAGCCTTCCAAGGAGCTGGAACTATAGGCACGTGCTACCACGCTCGGCTAATTTTTGATTTATTGTAGAGATGGGGTCTCGCCATGTTGCCTGGGTGGGTCTCAAAGCCATGGGTTCAGGCAATCCACTCGCCTCGGTTTCCCAAAGTGCTGGGATGACAGGCCGAGCCACCGAGCCCGGCCCATTCACACATCTTAGATTCTGTCTGGACTTAATCATTCTGTCCCATGTCTTTTATATCCTCCTCAGGAAGTATAATAATATGGATGCTAGAGTCGAAATATCTGCATCCAAATCTCAGTTTATACTAGATGTTTGACTTGGTACAAGTTACTCAAGCTCTTTCTGTCTCAGTCTATGACACCCAAGCTCTTTCTGTCTCTTCTATGACACTGTAGTAATAATTTTTCTATTACAAGATTCTTGTGAGGGTCAAATACAGTAACAGGTGTGAAGCACTGGGTAAGATGTTATTTCCACAAGCAGAAAATAAGCCACATTGTTCTAAGTTTCCACTTCAAACAAAACTGGTATACAAATGTCAGAGTTAATAAATGAGGTCATCTGAGAACCAGTTATTTTTGTTATAAAGAGATCCTCCATCTTCAGAAATACCTGACCATATCATTGCCACCACCTCCCCAGGCTTGTGAAATGCCACACGCTCACTGCAGATAAGCTCAACCAAAATCATTCTTGACACCATTTCTCTTTGTCTGCTTCTATTATAGAGTCTAGAAAATGACATATTCACTTTCTCAGTATTCCTTCTCTCTATGGAGAAGGATGGTAACGTGGCATGTTTCTGGTCAATGAACCATGAGTATAATCCTTGGGCGGGGGGCGGGGGGTGGATTCTGGAAAATCTTTTGCTTTCCTGGTCAAAGTGAAAGGAGAAGGCTTGTCTTCCTCTCTGAATGCAGATATGCTACATGAAGCTGAAGCAATCATTCTGTGACCACGAGGAAAAGGCAAAGAGAAGAGCAGGCTTGCTGCCCCTGGACCTGGGCAGTTGAAGTAAATCTTCAGGCTGCTCTTTTTGCCTAAACCTTCCTTGTGTAATTGACCATAATCACATTTTCTGTTACTTGCAGAGTGTAATGATATCCTCTGCTCTCTCATTCAAATTAAGAGTCAGATTACATGAATTTGATTCATCAGAAACTCGTGGGTGCTCCAGGCAGAAAGAACAGAATGACAGAGGCATGAAGATGTGAAAGGGATCGGAGTGTTGGAAAATGATCAATCGACCACTATAGTACTGCCAGCTCCTGGATTCACCATCACTGCATTCCATCTGCCTTTCAGGATGCCTGTATAATTCTGTGCTGGCCTTTGCTGATTCTGACAGCTTTCCTGAATCTCTGCCACAGATGCTGGCATGCCAGCTAAATGCTGGGTTCTGCCTGTTCAATTCGACTTTCCTCTAGCATCTGCCCACCTAAAGAGGCAGGGCTGGATTTAGCTCTCAGACCTTCCCCGTCTCTCCTGTCCCACTGAGGTTAATGGGATCAGACCCTACAGCAAAGTGTGAGAAAGCATTTTGGTTTTCAATTTGGATAACGGAGGAAGTAACAAGGTAGTAGCCAGAAGTTAACCCAAAAGCTTAACCATATTTTCTCAGTGAGAAGCAGCAGAAAATAAACCTTAAATGAATGGCTCTACCCCTGAATAATCATGTACTTTCTCTGACATTCATTTTCTTAATTGTGAAATAAGGTTAAATTAGAAGGTTCTCATGTTAATTAACCCAGGCCCAAATCTATACAATTTAATGTTTCTACGCTTTCAGAGTGTATAAATGATTGCTGATTATCCTGGCAATGCTTGATTTCCACAGAAAGGTTTCATTCTTTTCAATATTATGTTTTTAAAAATGCCAAAGAAACTTTTTAAGCTTCAGTTAACTAGAAAATATTAATAATTCAAAGTAGCCCCTTGCCTGCATATTTTAGCAGATTCTAACTTCCCTGCATTTTTAGACAGGAGCTGTTAGCTCGTTTTCCAGCTCAATAATCTGTGCTTGAGCAAAGACTCTTCAAGTCTCTAAATTATAAGACTTTGGAATTCACCATCAGATTAATTTGGAAGGCATCATGTTTTTGAGAAACAACTCATCATTGTTTAAAGCCACAGTATGAGTTTCTGACACATGAAAATAAATCGTACCTTTATCATCAGAAAAAGAAAGCCTTGATTTTTTAAAAATCAAAATAAAATTATCATAATCAAAGTCAAGATATGAGCACTGACATTCAAAACACATTTTTATCTTTTTATTTAGTTTATTTTTTAGAGACAAGGTCTCACCAAGTTGCCCGGGCTGAACCCTCAGGTTCAGGCACTCCACTTGCCTCAGCTTCCCGAAGTGCTGGGATTACAGGCTGAGCTACCGAGCCAGGCCTCAAAACGCATTTTTAAAAGCATGGAGACCTGTGGCCTGTAGCGAATGAACCAAGTTCTTAAAGTGTCTTGAAGTGGGAAGGGTAAAAGGTGGATACTTGTGGATTTGAATGCAATAATAACTCAATATGGAACGCACATCTATCCCCCTTAAGGAGTCTCACAATACTTCCATGCCACACTTAACTTTTTCCTAAAGGTCACACTGATTTCAGCATTGACACAAATGTAATTAACTTTATAATGGTAACTGCGATCTATTGTCATTCACACAGTTGTCCTGTCTAGTGCTTAAGATGAATGTAGAAGGGAAAGAGGTAAACAACAAAACAACTGATCAACATGAACTACAAATCTAAAGACATGACAATGTTCAGAATTGTGTAGCAGCTCTGATGGATGTGGCTATATTTAAAAAAATCAATCCCATATCATAAATTACAAAATCTGGCTGGGTTTCCCTGATGTGTTTTTGAAAAAAACTAGCTGTCATTTGTGGTTTGGATATCAGCTTCGAGGAAAATAAACTTACTTGACAAACCAGCTAACTAATTGTTCATATCCTCATTCTCCTTCTACTCTTGTCCTTAGCAACCAGTGGTTAATCAAAGGGCAATACCCAGATCAGAATAATAAGGCATGCGGGTTTAAAATGCAAATTGTCTGACCCCAGGAATTTACAAATCTCTGGGAGTGGAATCCAGCAATTTGCATTTTTAAGCAGCTCTTCAGTTGATTCACATTAAATTTTAGAAGCAAAGAAAATTCCAGAATAATCCCAACACACCCTTCTACAGTCACATGCTTTCATTGAAGGACTAGGACCCAAGGATATTATTGATAACAATTTTCTCTAAGCAGATAAAATGAACACTCAAACTCCAGAGAAATAGTTTGGGAAATTGTGAGAATTGTAAGGGGAATAAGAATCTGATTTTCAATTTACTGATATAGATTGAACTTTGAACCCCAGTCCCTGGTTGGGTAAGGGCTTTCGTTTAAATATCCCACCCTACTCCCTTTGGAAACCCTGAATATCTAAGAATGGCTACTGCCCTTCTGATCTGTTTCCAATACATCTGTGCTTACCCTTTATCAAAACTCTTTTTTTTTTTTTTTTTGAGTTGGAGTCTCACTCTGTCGCCCAGACTGGAGTACAGTGGCCGCTCCCGGCCACCGCAGCCTCGACCTGCTGGGCTCCGGCGATCCTTCCACCTCAGCCTTCCAAGTAGCCAGAATTACAGGCGCACGCTACCACACCCGGCTGATTTTTTTGATTTATTGTAGAGATGAGGTCTCGCTGCCCAGGCGGGTCTTGAACCCGCGGCTCAGGCAATCCACTCACCTCAGCCTCCCAAAGGTACGGGATTACAGGCTGAGCCACCGAGCCCAGCTTATCAAAACTCTTGTAACACTGTCTTGTAGTTGCCTTCTAGATGCAGCTTCCTCTTGTAGACTGTACATTCACAAGGTTATGGTGGCAGAGTGGGGGTAAGTTGGGGCTGGGTCTTATTTCCTCATGTAAACAGGCATGCCTATGCCTGGAATACAGTAAGTGCCTAGTGAACATCAAATTAATTAATTAAAAGCTTCAGTAAACAACCCTATTTACCTTTGGCAAGTGTGAACAGAAGACAGTTACAACAGGGGACAGTAGTGATGCAAGTGGTATCCTTGAGGATAAGTATCCTTGAGGATTCACGAGCCCCGATGGCTTTTGAAATTTCTTAGACAGTCTAGCACCATTGGCCCAGACTTCCAGATATTAGCATGGGGAGTTCCTTAATATGGCTTCGTAGGAAATATCATTTGCTCACGTAGCTAGAGCAAGAAATAAGGAAATGGCAGATGTCACTTTGAAGTTGACAGTATTGGTTAATGGGCATAAGTGATACCACATGGAAAGCCTCAGGAATACTGTGGGGTAATGTTGAAAGAACTAAATGATCTACAAATGCCTGCAGAAGCTAGAAATCAAAGAAATAGTGAGACTAAAATATTTACCCTACTTTACAACTTTTCTCTTTCCTTCCCCAGGCTGGTGAGGCTTATGGAAATCCAGGATACTCATAAAGAAGGATGGACAGGAAGAAGAGAATATAGGACATTTTGGTGACAGAAGCATGCAGAGAGTGCTATGAGGAAGATCCTTTTTAACAGAGTGTTCTATTAAACAAAGGAAAAGGAAGAAGTGCTGTGCAGAAACCTGGAAGACAGACCAAACTCCATGGCAGTTTAGAGCTGAGGAATGAATCCAGCTGCTGCGGCAAGACCGCCAGCTAACCAGCAGCCGTTGAGTCCTTCGCCTGGCCAGCTTCCCCCAGGTCTAATTGCCTATCACCATACGATAAGGCACTTTAGGAACGTGTACCTTTTCAGTAACTAGATTTCTCCTGGAATAACTGCATTATGCCTTGAGCAGATTTGAAGAAAGAGACATGAAAAGCCAATAAATCATGTTGAAAGACACCAGTTGAACATCTGCATTTAACATTTTAGCACAGAAACTTAATGACAAATATGATCCAGGAACCAACATGGGTTGCACGGACAGACTGAACTCTGAATGGCAGACATAAGTTTTGGGATTTTAATTTCAGTTGGAAAAACATATTTCCAACTCCAACGAAGTGAATCATGCAAGAAACAAGACCAAAAAAGCCAATGCACTAGACAGCGGGGACATTTTTAATCAGCAAGGTTAAAGAAAAGACTCAAAATTCATTCTTTTAAAGCATAAAAAACTTTGTAACGTATAAGCAGTAACTCGACCCACGTTCGCCTATGTAAGTAGCTACAAAAAAATCACAAGTACTCATACCAGGCAAACTAAGAAAAGAAAACTGAAGAAAAAAGATGGTGGGGTGAAGTTCTGGAGTTTATAAATTTGCTATTGAAAGAGAAGCACAATTTCCTCATTACAGCTGTGATATACTGGAACAAATATTCCAATATGTGTTGCTATGTCAATTCAGCATTTGCTAAGAGTGCATGCTGTTAGTGTCCAGGAGATACGTAAAGAACAGGCTCTAAGCTCCCACATTTTTATAAACACCATCATGGACTGTAGAACCTCAGAACTCTGGATCCTATCTGCTCCGCCAAGGAGTTCCATCACATTCCTAACACCATGGCCCATCTTCTGACAATTGGCTAAGGAATGCTACATAAAAACTGACCTAAATGTTTCCAGTTTCAATAAAACCCCAGATCATTAAAGTGCAGGACAAGCAGCTCACATATTCTTCATCTCTTTTTAATGCTAAACATACTTTGGTATTTTTCTTGATTAAATCAACCCATTTTATTTAACCTTTCTCAGTGAGCCCTTAGCTTCTAGCCTTTGATACATTTCACTGTCCTTCTCTGGGCCACCTCCACAGTCTTCATGCCCCTCCCTATGAAATCGGAAATTGGATGAGTTACCCATGGTGTCCTCATTCCATTACAGGAATGCAAAATAAAATAAATCTAGGCTAGCCTCAGTGCAACAAACAAAAGGGAGAGAATCTCAATGCAATTAAACACTAAAGATTGATTTAGTAACAATATTCAGTAGGTTTTGCCTCTTGGTTTTATTTATTTTCCAGTGAGAGAGGAGAAATAAATGAGTCTTGTTTAAGGAGACCTTACCAAGCCTTTGTGATTGCTTATAAAAAGCAGATGTGGAATAATATAGACTCCATTCTCCTCTAGGAGTTAAAATATGGTACGGATTTACTGAAATCTGAATGGTCCTCCTGGAGTTTTTATTTGCTAGTTCTTTGCCCCCCCCCTCATGTCACTTTAACTTTACAAGCATTTGATTGCATGTCTAGTATCTGCAAGATACTCTGTTAGCATCAGGGGTTACAAAGATGCATGGGGTTCTTCTTTGAGAGGTTTTTACCTCTTCCTCCTCCCACCCTGTCCCGAAGAACCACCAGCAAGCCACCCTGCCACTCTTTTTTTTCCATTACCCTGGTATAATTTCTTCCCCATATTTATCACTATCTGAAATGATCTTGTTTCTTGTATTTATTCTGTTTGACATTGTTCATGTTCTGCACTAGAATGTAAGTACCAGGAAGAGCAGGGAGGTCTTTCTTTTTCAACCACTTTTTTTTTTTTAACCATAACTTTTACCATCTTGTGTATAACAGTGCCCCTTTATCTGTGAGATGAATGAATTGATGGATAGAAGGATGAAGAGACTCAGTTTTTACCCTCAAAGAGTATATAGTCCAGTGAGGAAGATTAAAACATACAGAACTTTATTAGAAGGAAGAATATGTAATTGCCATATTAAAAGTGTTAGGAAAGCACTGTGAAAGGAGAGATTAAACTGTTTGGTAAATTCTAGAAAGATTTTGGTCAAGATGTGGCAGTCATTGGACTTAGCCATTTCCTTTTTTTTTTTTTTTT